>NW_005871063.1:10434208-10483995 GCF_000147115.1 Myotis lucifugus | reverse complement strand
AGATGAAAAGGCTTGAAAATTCAGCATTAGAAAAATAAAGGCTCAATTTAAAAAATATAAACAGTAAACCCTAGATAAACAGAAACAATTTAGAGCTCATCATCCTTTTCTTTTCTTTACTTTTTCTAAATTTTACTTCTTAACCTAAAAGCAGTATAGAGTTTCATTGCCAGACACCCAGCTATCTACCTAGAGACTTTCCTTTGGTTACTTTCTTCAGTCTAGCAGCACAATAGTTCTCAAACTTGAATGTGTGAAAGAATTACCATAAAGGATTTGTATACACAAAACCATGTGTAATATACTACAGGGGTTATTTAAGAGATTTTTCTAGGGCAATTTAATTCTGGACAACTTTTGTCGTATGTGCTAACTTCAGAAGCTAACCAAAGAGTTTCCACTTGCCCTTCCTTACTTATGAGAATTATTAACACATTTCCCTGGAATCCATAAAATATACCTTTTGACATAATTATAAACACATTTTCAGCTACAAGGACACTTTCTGAAAACTCATACTGTACTAAAGTATAATTTTCCCTTATTTCATATTGTATATTGATTACAAGTTTCCCCCAATTTTTTTGCAATATAAAAATTGTTTTAAAGGATCCACGTAATAATCCTCCTCCCCCAATGAATTATGGACTAGATAGAAATAATTTTGAAGGTTTCATTTTATAACTTGGCTTAGACAATCTATTAATGTGAAATTATATTTATCCCCCCCCCCAGTTTTATTGAGGTAAACTTGTATTTATTTAAGTATAAACACAAGCAGGCAAAATGTTTTCCCTCTGAAATTTCTGTTGTCCTAAAAACTCATCATTATTTACCAATAACCGTCAAAACTGTCCATTACTTCTTTATATTTCAACATATGGCTCTGCAAAGCTTTGTAAGAATCACTGCTGTACCTTTTTTGGTGGTGCCCGCTCACTGATTTGTTTAAAAGATGAACCTAGCGTGTCTTAACTTTTTTTTTTTATAATCCTCACCTAAGGATATTTTTTCCATTTATTATTTTTAAGAAAATGAATGGAGTTAAGGTGAGGGAAGGAGGGAAGAAGCTGAGGGAGCAAGGGAGGGAGGGAGGGAGACATGAACCAGGGATGGAACTTGCACCTCAGGTACTTGACCTTGACTGGAATCAAACCTTGGACCCTTTGGTGCAAGGGCAGGTGCTCTAACCATTGACTTGTCTTAACTTTTTAAATTTCAGACTGAAGAGTGCCAGGAAGTCAGATTATGTCCAAGGAGATTAAGGATCTTGATATCTAGAAAGGGGGTGATTAGGAATCCCTCTCTTCCATTCTTTGCTAGTCACTACACATACTCGACATGTGTGGAGGATGATTTTTTTAATACCATGTATGTTTTTCTTGTTGACAGTATTATAAATAATACTTTTCCCCCCTTTTACTCCCCTCTGTACACCCCCTCCCCCACCCCCAGGTCTCTACCACACTATTCTCTGGAGGATGATTTTTTAAAAGGTTTTTCCCTGTCATTTTTTTTGTTGTTCTTTCAATTACCTTATTGTACTAGTAATCAGGGCAAGGTAAAGAAGGATTTCTAATGTGTTCTTTTCCTTATAAATTTAATTGTTACTGCAAGCTATCCTGGGAGCTCTCCACCATTATAATACTGTCTTGACCAATTTATTATTTTTTAGATAATAGAACTGAAAACAAATTAGTGCTTTTCTGTTTCTACTCTGTCATTGGACAGAAAAAGAAACTGACGTCCTGAGAAAAATAAAATGCTCAACCATTTTGTAACAGAAAGGATGAGATCCCAGGTTTCAGGCTCTCAGCCAGTGTTTCTTCCAGGGCACAAGCTTTGGCATCTTGAAAGAAGTGAATATTATCATTTCTATCTATAGTTGTTTTGTCTTGTCTTTCTTTTAAAAGAAATATCTTTTATATATGTCTTTACAAATAATTGAAAAAAATGAAGTTAAATATAATGGGATGGGGGAAGAACTGCTATGATATCTTTTCAAAACAAAGTTTGAAAAACACTGCCGTAGAAACTGACTAGTATAAATAGTGACAATAATTACCCAACAGCAGAAACTAAAACTACTGACATTTGTTGAGCGCTTATGTATATGAAGCAATGAAATAAATATTTATGTACATTATTTCTGATAATTATTCCAATAATCTTGTAAGATGCGTGTTTTTCAGATGAAGAAACTGAGATATGGTAACATTAACTAACTTGCTCAAGATGGAACTGTGATTCCAGCTCACTTCCTTTATATTAAAATATTACAACTCAAAACACTGAGTTATGGATACTTGAGGAAACACTCTACCTGCTGAAGGAAGATGATTCTCACATAGTCATCTATGAATCCTACAAGGTAGCTAAGTCAGTGGAAAGTTTAACATAATTATGTGATTAACCTCATTTTAATAAAACAATTTTTTCTACTTAACCATAATATTGTGAAGATATTTCTAAGTGAAGATTTAGAAGTAAAATTATACAAGAATACCAGTTTTTTTAGATATGTTCATGAAAACTGTGTAGATCTAAGTTCTATGAATATAAGGACTATATTGCCCACTAGTGACTTGTCAGCAGTGAGATGCCTGACATAAAACAAGAGTGTGATAAATATCTGTATAATAAATGCAACATAATAAGGACTGATTCAATGTAATATTTTTGTACATACACTCATCTTTGAAGTAGGTGCCAAGCTATTTTTTCTTATGGACTCTACACCTAGCACTGAATAAATAATGACTGCTTAGAATAATATGCAAGGTTTTTAAGGTGTGTTATTTTGTCAGTTGTGACTTTACATACTAGATTTTCCTACATTGGGTCTATACTAAAATTTTTTGTTTTTCAAGAGTTTTGATGGTCAGGATGTTGTTTATAATAAAACAAAGGTATAGAATAATAATTCCTTGCTGGCATTTTTCTTTTTGTTTTCTTTTTTAATTTTGCAATTACAGTTTACATTCAATATTATTATGAACTAGAGGCCTGGTGCATGAATTCGTGCACAAGTGGGGTCCCTTGGCCTGGCCTGTGGGATCAGGCCGAAACTGGCTCTCCAGAATCCCCTGAGGGGTCCCGGATTGCAAGAGGGTGCAGGTCAGGCTAAGGGACCCCACTGATGCACGATTGTGGCCTGGGAGGGATGCGGGAGGTTGGCCAGCCGGAGAAGGACTGTGGGAGGGCTCCAGGGCATGACTGGCCCGTCTTGCTCAGTCCCGCTCAGTCCCAGTTGGCCAGACCACAGCAGCAAGCTAACCTTCTAGTCCAGTGATGGCGAACCTTTTGAGCTTGGCGTGTCAGCATTTTGAAAAACCCTAACTTAACTCTGGTGCCATGTCACATATAGAAATTTTTTGATATTTTCAACCATAGTAAAACAAATTTTTGATATTTATTTTATATATTTAAATGCCATTTAACAAAGAAAAATCAACCAAAAAAATGAGTTCACGTGTCACCTCTGACACGCGTGTCATAGGTTCGCCATCACTGTACTAGTCGGAGCATCTGCCCCCTGGTAGTCAGTGCACATCATAGTGACTGGTTGACCAGTTGACTGTCTGCCCCCTGGTGTTCAGCGTACATGATAGCGAGCAGTTGAGTGGCCTTAGCATATCATTAGCATATTACGCTTATCTCTTTATTTATTATAAAATTTTTGAGGAAGATAATATCCATTATATTGCTCAGGATCCCCCTGTAATAACTGTGTAAAAGTAATTATTTTAAAAGTAATTTTAGCTATGAATAGAAAATTTAATGTAGCGAGAGATATCAAAACAGTAGTTTGGTAATAGGGGAGGGAGAGAAATGATATGCATTCCATATTTTTGTGTCATAAATAATTAAAAACATTGTAGAACACCAAAAATATGCTGGCATTATAAAAACTCATCAAGAAATTGAACTCCATGTTTTTATAGGATGAGTTAAAAAATGGAAATGTATCTATAATTGTACTTACCTACTAAAATCTTACCCTACTTTGGATAGTATATATCCCCAGTGATAATTATATATCCACAGCTTTAAAAGAATAATTTTAACATGTCTGTCAATGAGAAAGAACTGTCATTGCTAAGATCTCTCAAGTTCCAAATTCTACTTAGAATTCACGAATCCTTATCTGCCTCTCTTTGTTTTCACTTTTTAGTTATTGAATCCTTTTAGCAAGAAAAATAGCAAACTTAATAGTATATCTTATATTTTTATAATACTTTACAATTTCAATAACTGAGTACATATTTACCATAATCTTGTGAAAAAATAGGGAAGCTTTTATTCCCACTTTATAGAGGCAGAAACTGAAATTCCATGTAACCTCCTAAGGTAAAACAATGGCTTGAGTTGGGATAACCGAACCTTATTTCTTCCCCAAAGTTCTTCTGGTTCTAGTTTTATGTCCCAAATTAACTGCAATGTATATGTGGTTTATCATTCTCAGTCTGTTCACTAATTTACCAATGATATTCAGATTTCCCGTCAGTAGCTTTGTGTTTGACTTAGTTGATCACTTTACCAAAGTTATTTTTCTAGAACAATTTGAAAAATATTCCCTCCACTGCTTTTATTCAATATCATTTGTTCTTTGAAAGAGTTCAATTTAAATTCCATAGAAAACAATATATACCATTGTCATAGAGAATGGAAAATTATGGTAAAAACAACAGATATATTGAAGAAAATTGACATAGCCAAAGATCCTTCTTGTGAACCATTGAGGTAAAAATTAATGAGAATCAAGGTAAAGAATTAAAGGCAATTCTGTTCATAATAATAAAAACTCACTTTGTTCTACAGGAAATTAAACATACACCTAGGAACATACCTTACTGGAGCTCCAATTCAGTTATTACAATGTTTGTATAGATACTTGATCTGATATTCAAATATAGGAAACATTTAAACATATTAAACCTGCATTTGTGACATCTGAGTATAAGTGAGTCATTTAAATCTTCCAGTTTTCAAATGTCAGATCCAAAATGTGGTGATATAGATGTATAGATATAGATATAGATATAGATAGATAGATTTTAAACAGGGAAATTAATCTTAATTAGAATATAACATCTTTTCTATTTTTTCTGGACCTGATATTAATATAAACATAGACCCTTATGTAATATGTCATTAAAATACTTTTTTGGATAATTTGCCTATATTAAGTTTAAAATATTATTTTCAAATATATGTGAATGAAAAGGAAAATTTACTTTAATTCAGATGGATAATGCAACATCTGATTGTTTTTTTGCCTGGTTGTGGGAAAAATAAAACATCAAGTAAGTTAAGTGTACATTTTTATCTCCTTCCATAAAGGAAAAAATATATATTCTTGTTCCTAAAATGTGGAAGTTTCATATCTTTCCAATTCTCTTTGTATAATTTGAGCTCTTTCCTAGCAATACATTATATCATGTTTCCTTTACTAATCTTTGTATTCATATTAAAGCCATTATTATTGTTATTATCATTATCTTCTGCATCATCATCATGGTCATCATCGTTGTCATTATTTGGAGTGGAGATAAAGGGTGTTGGTACAGGCTCACACCTTTCTTATAGCTGAAAAGCTAGAAAATATGCTCCTTGAATGTTTGCAGTGTTTATGTAATCAGTACCTACATTGCCAAGGTTTATTGAAAACAGCTGGGTTCTGCTGCCTTTCTCCCCCTTTGTTGGAACTGTTGCCAGAACAGGTAGTCAGAAATGGAAAGAAAAGGGAAATTCAGGCATCTGGGGCGTCTCTCAGGAAAGCAGCTGCGGCTTCCTTGGGAAGCAGTCATTGTTTTCCCACCAGCCAGGTCTCTGAATACCCTTGGGTCTAGTTCTGGCATGGCTGGCCTGATAGGATGCAGTTTATGACTTAGGACTTACGTGAGAAACCTTTTGGTTGTTCCCATATCTGGCAGAACATTGAAAGAAATCCCTCAAGCTGCAAGCCATACGTGGGCTGTTGGCCTTCTATTTAGCCTACTCTTGGAGGTACTTACTAGGGCTGTAATGATCTCTTTGACACAAGCAAAAACAATACAAAAGAATCTGTTCAAAACATATGTTTCCAAGATATACTGTCCTGTTTTTAAAACCAGACATCACTGTTATTTCTGTAAACATGGCATTTTCCCCCTAAAAATGAACCCATTTTTTAAGAGACTTGTTTTGTTTCCTAAATAGTAGGCATGTAAAAATAATTTTTTAACAACACACTAAAAGACCAGGATTAGCAGTATTGAATGATATTCTCCATTTATAAACATGCTCTTCCATATATACATTTTTGTATATCAAGTGTTAAAAATTATAATCCATGTGAAATGGCCTAGGATCTTGATTATTTTGTAAGAAAGATGCCAGAAGCCTGCTCTTACTACCTAGGATACAGTGAAAATTATGATGCTCTTGTGATGGCATTTTGGTAGAGTAGGACTGAATGGTTTTCTTGATAATTCTTGTTGAAACAAAGCTCTTATTTTATAATGTAAATGCTTCAAATTTTAATAATCAAATATAAAAGGGGTTTAGAATGGTGTAGTATTTTAATTTTGGGTTAAATATCATGTCTTTCACCATTACAAAGAGTTCTGTTAGGACACTTCAGAGCCATAATTAATCTAACAACATTTATTCAAAATTTTTTAGTTTCAAAACATGCTAAATATGAGGGAAACAAATTTGTGGTAAAGCTAGGCATACAGAGGTAAATTAAATGAAATATTTCTAGTGATAGAACTTATTTGCAGAAATATGAAAGTTAAAAAATTAATTAATGGATTTAAAATTTACTAAACTCTCCTGTACTTCAAAAAAAATGTAATCATAGTTTTTAAGTCAAGGGGTCAGGTTATTTTCAATGGTTAGACCATCACTAATTTTAGTACACACAAAAGTCTCAGCAGAGTCAAAGTAGATAATGTTCACTGAGTGCCTTCTTATTGTTTTTTACTCTGTTTTATTCCCAGATTTATAAAAACTAAAATAGACTTTCCTTAAAAAATTTAATATTCCTGATTTCTTTTCCTTCTGACATCTATAAAAAGGAAAGACTTTGAGGGTCCATGGTGAGTACAAGAGGAAGAGTATGAGTATAAAAAGATTTTTTTCCCACGAAGTACACCTTTCTTAAAATTTTTCCCAACAGTATGGTCAACAGTCACCATAACATTCATTCTGAACAAGTGATATTTGGTCCTTTATTAATTTGACCTTATTGCAACCTTCTCTCCATATCTCCATATTGTTTTCTCCCCTGTAGTTCAAGAAAAAAGTTCTAAAAGTTCTTAGTCTCCTATAGCACTAAGAATTTGAATGATTAGAAAAATATAAAGTTAGGTTTTAGTTTTGAAAAGGCATGTATTTTAATCATCCCATGGATATATACCATGTCTTATCAACTTTAATTGTCTCTAATTTTTCTGTTAGTTGTGGTAAGTTGGGCATTCTTAGCACTTGTCCTTATAAAGAAATGCAAACTAAAATAATCTATCCTATCTAATAAAGAGGGAATATGCTAATTGACCCTCATGCTGTTGCAAATATGGCAGCGCCCACAGCCAATAAGGAAGGAATATGCTAATTGACTGCCATGCCCTCAAAGATGATGGTGCCCACAGCCACAAGATGGTGACACCCAGTCCCCTCAGCCCCGCCAGTGCCCCTGCTTCCAGAGTCCCCCAGTCCCCTTAGCCTCCCAGCCGCCCAGAGCTGGCCCAAGGTGCCAGGCAAGCCTCGGATGGTGGCTGCCCAGCCACCCAGGGCTGTCCAAGGCTCAGGTAACCAGGGCTGGCTGAGGCTTGCACTGCTGGCAGTGGCAGCAGCAGAGGTGTGATGGGGCATCGCCTTCCCCTGATCGCCGGGTCACCTCCTGCCCCTGAGAACTTCCCCTGATCGCCGGGTCACCTCCTGCCCTGAGAACGCCAGACTGTGAGAGGGGGCAGCCAGGCTGAGGGAACGCCCCCTCCAGTGCATGAATTTTCATGCACTGGGCCCCTAGTGTGTGTGTGTGTGTGTGTGTGTGTGTGTGTGTGTGTGTGTATATGCCTAAGTGACCATTATGACTGAATGACCAGAACTACCAGTCGATCGGTTGCTATGACATTCACTGACCACCAGAGGGCAGATGATCAACGCAAGAGCTGCCCCCTGGTGGTCAGTGTGCTCCCACAGCCCCTCCCCCTAGCTGGCCAGTCAACCTCCATGGCCCCTCCTCCCAGCTAGCCAGCCCCAATCACCCCCATCTGAACCTCCTGCAGCCTCTCCCCCACCCTCAGTGGCCAGCCCCGATCACCAGCCAGGCCGAGGGACCCCACCCATGCATGAATTCATGCACCGGGCCTCTAGTAATAGTAATAATAATCTGGAAAAACAAGAAGAAGGAAGCCTGGATATAGAAAGCATGTGATTAGAATATTTAGAAATTTCCCAGGAAATTTATATAAATGTAAGATATATCATTGTAATGTTGTATATCTATAAAGATACTTTATTCATAAATTTGAATTTAAAGATGAAAAATCCACAGATGTTTTTGAGAAATGTAGCATCTATTTTCACTCAATGCTAATTATGGTTTATACAATTTCCACCAGATGTGTTTGCATGCACAGTAGCTAATTCATGCCAACGGTCTTTGCTGAATTGTAGGTAGATTTTGGAGACCTCTAAGTGATTGCAAATGTTCTTACTAATAATATTTCTTCTTTTCAAATGTTATTGTGATAGTGCAAATGTGGTATGGACAAACAATAGGATATTCTATAGGAGTATTATTGAAAAGGATACACACCTTCTTGAGCAGCTTAGAATTTTAGAATTGAATAAATCATTGTACATAATAAGATGTATTCATTTCTGAGAAACTGAAACAGTGATTGCAGCAAAGTTTCTGGGGTTTTTTTTATGTGTTTAAATTAACTTACTGTATATTTTTAATATATTTTTATTGATTTCAGAGAGAAAGGGAGAGGGAGAGAGAGAGAGCGAGAAACATCAATGATGAGAGAGAATCATTGATTGGCTGCCTCCTGCACGCCCCCCACTGGGGACCGAGCCCACATCCCCGGACATGTGCCCTTGACCAGAATCGAACCTGGGACCCTTCAGTCAGCAGGTCAATGCTCTATCCACTGAGCCAAACCAGCCAGAGCAACTTACTATACTTTTGTCACTAAAATTATAAAGGTCTTTTGCCTCTAGTAGTAGTAAAATAGTGAATATCTGAGTTTTCCGGTTTCAGAGTTCAGCCAAATTACTTTAAAACTTTGTTCTAATTTTAATTTGTGTTTATTTTGTTTTAAAAATAATATGACTGTGGTATGTTTAGTATATTATCTTGTTTAAAAATTCATATTTGAAAATATTTAGTGATTAAGGAAAGTATATATTCTTTTCCAATAAGGCATTGTTATCACGTAAGTATTCACATAAACTTTCTTTTTATGTTGTTTTTCCTTAATGAAAAACTTTAATATATATATTTTTAGAACTAATATAAAATAATAATGTTTTAGTTGAAGTCTAAATAGTAATAAATATTTATAAGACCACATATAAAACAGCTGTAATTGTATCTGGTCTTGAATAGGGTATAGAAATAAACAGAGAGAGAAGACACAAAACTTCCCAGTAAGAGGTGCAGTGTCTCTAAGTTCTTTCTTTTAACCCTGTTTGTTTGTCTGCATGTGCATGTCAGTATTTTAGTCATAAATAGGATAATTGGAAGAATAATTCTCTATTTCTTTTGAGTTGGCATTTGTCAAATTGTATTCTTAGAAAGTTCTGGGGCGGGGGATGGGGGGGACTTATCATTACCTAATATCTTCCTAATGTTTTCATTTCAAAAGAACCTTCAGTACATTTGAGTTCAATTTCTACTCTAATTCTGTTTGTGTTCATTTGTTCTCTTGTATTAATAGGAAATAGAGATATTTTCTAACAATTCAAGTTTGATCTCTGATTAAGCTCTTATCTGTACAACAGATAATGGTCATCTCAAAAAAACACAGTATATTATGTTTAAAAGTATATTTAAGAATGAATTGCTTTTTTCCCCCAAATAATTTCATAAAAGCTTCTGTATGTTTAATGTATTTCCATCAAAATTGTTACTGTTATGGTTGTGTTAAATATGCAATTAACTGGTATTTTATGAATTTCATCAATGTCAGAGAAATACTTTTTAGGTAAAAATCTACTCTTCTGTTTATAGACAGCTTATTATTTGTTAGGGATACAAAAAGAGATATTCATTCCAGGAGAATTATTGACACAGCCACATAAATGGTAATGTATTTTTTTAAATTATTTGAAAGTTATTAAGTTTCAAATCTTCACAAAAATTCTATTTTATATTTAAAATATTTTAAGTTTCTTCCTTGGCAAGATAGAATTTAGCAAGCAATTTTACCCATTATTTACAAAATGATTTAATTTCTCTAACTTGTTCATTCAACATTTTAGTGATTTAAAAATTTGAATGAACAGGTTAGTTATAATTATATTACCACTACGAATAGGTATATAATTGTATGAGATATTACATCTCAGTGACTGTTTTCTATGTCAATACATATTTGTAAAAATAAATACATGTTTGGGAATAAACATAAATTTGAACTATTTTAGAAATTTTATTTCTCTTTGGGGTATGTTACAGCTTTCATTTTCTTCACATGTTTAGCCAATGGTTAAATGCTTTGAGAAGTGAGATGTTGCAGCTAGTTCTAATGAAAATTTGTCCACTTCTCAAGGTGATATTTAATTGTCTTTGCTCACCAGGTCATTTATTAATATATACAGTAGGTGGATTTAAACCAAGAGAGATGGATATGGGCATAGGTATAACTTTGTAATTTAAGGGGTAGCAGTTTGAAGAGGGGTTACATGCACACTTTCTTATACTTTCTTTTCATTTAAGATGAGATGCCTGACTTGCTCATACGTGGAGCCATTTTTTTTTTAAACGGGGACCAGCAGAATCATACAACAGTTCCCACTGGGTTTTAGTGTAGATTAGTGACTCAGATTAGCCACCTGCCAATTGATGAACTTTTCGGAAAGGGGTGGAGGAAACGTGGGGAGCATCTGTGCAGGCCAAAGTTCAGTCGTCAGAGTCGAGGGCCCTAGGAAGTCAAGGAAATAGCCTGAAGATGAGGGCCATTAATGATGTGTTAGCACAACGAGGGCTTGACATATTTTGGGTCCAGGTGTTAAAATCATGGGACTTGCTCAGATTTAGGCTAAAATAAGTGTTTGTTGAGTTTATACATATCCAGAAACATAGTATCTGTAGACTAGAGAAGAATTTTGCAAAAAACTATGGTTGCCATTTTTTCTTATGCTACTAGTGTGAGTAATAATTCTCCTATCTTCATTTAACAAATAGTTGAATGAGACATGTGTTAATGAATGGATATCAAGTGATATATTTAATCATCAACTATGAAGAGCTAAAATAACAGCTTGATATGAAAATTAAGAGAAAGATTGGATGAGGGAAAATTTTAAATGGAATGACTGTTATAATCAAGTGGTTATATTGAATACACATTAAATAATTTTATAGCTTAAAATTTTATATAATGTATTTAGATTGTGCACACAGAGACATATATTCAAAAATATAAAAGTAAATCTGGTTTTTTCCTACTTATTTTCTAATGGAACAGGGTTAATATTTCAGGGTTATACATATTTTGAGTAGGACATATTCATTGCATGTAATTTCTATGCTCCTGTGCCAATCTGGATTTCATTATATATAAGAACTCCATTTATGCTTAAAATATTGATTGTGAAAAGGTCTCAGAAACCTAGCATTTTCTGACTCAAAAATCACCAGGCAAGTGCAGGTGATGACTAAAAAAGAGGAAATGAATTCACTATTGATGTTCATATTCATTGACCTGACTTCCAAGGATGTGCAGTTAGATTTTCTGGGGGGGCGAGGGGGGGGACACTAAATAAATGAAAAACATCATCTCAGCTCTGCAATTTTGTAGTTTGTGATTTCTTGGTAAACCACATAAATTCTGAGTTCCCATTGCCTCATCCGCAAACTGGATACCAATTCTTCATGGTTTCTTATGAGAATTAAACATCACAATCTTGTAAAAGGTACCTATGACAATGCCTAGCCTAACCATTAATTTGAATCTGAATCTGACGCTGTGATTCATCAGCTTTTATCCCCTCATCACTTTGAGGGATAAAACCTAAGGGCCTAGAAAACAACAACAACACAGATAAATGAAATAAGACTGCAAAATGTGCAATATTGAATTTTTGGTAAGACTCTAAAAGCATTTTATAAAATTGGAAAGGACAAGATCTTTGTGTTAGGAATGTTCCATAAGTAAATAGGACTTGATTAGTTTATTTTTCCTATTTATTTATTTATTTATTTGTTTATTTATTTGAGAGAGAGAGAGAGAGAGAGAGAGAGAGAGAGAGAGGGAGGGAGAGAGAGGAGAGAGATTTGTTGTTCCACCTATTTATGAATTGATTGGTTGATTTTCTGTGTGCCTGACTGGGGATCAAACCCACAGCTTTGGTGTATCACGAAGATGCTCTAACCAACTGAGCTACCCTGCCAGAGATTGATTATAGTTTCAAAAGGGAAAAGATTTAGTTGTAAAATGGTTGATTAATAACAAAGGCATGAACTGGTATTGTAATCTTTTTCACTCTCTTGCTATATCAGAAATTATTAATATTTCTGGAACCTCAGGTGAAACTGGATCAGCTAAGGGGTAGGAATTGAGGAAGGGAAGAATTATGACATATTCACAAGATTTTACATACAGTTTTAGAGGTTTCACTGAAATTGTTCTCCCCAACCTTCACTCATGGAAATAATAATTATGAATAATTATGATCCTAGGCACTAGATTCAAAACCAATAAAAACTCTGATTGTCAGATATATTTCAGATTTCAGGACCCTATACAACACAAGGTACCCATTAATTGCTTAAGGATTATTATGGATCCAAACTAAACTATTTATCCTGATGTTACATATTTATCTCTCACTTGAAAGTTGTCTTCTCAGCTATCTCTCTGTCAATATTAACCCATCATCATAGACAAATGTAATTCATTGCATAATCTAAGGCCTTTCACAAATACCCTTCAATCCTGGTATTATTCTACCTGGAACCATCATAAGAATCCCATGAGGTCATTTCTCTTGAATTACAGTCAAAAGAAACAAAATCAAAACCAGACTTTAAATATATTGTATTTGATTTCTGAGGTAACGCCAAAATGTTAATATTATTCTTGACTTCTGCTTCAATATAATTGTTGATGTTATTTCGGGTATTTTTTTTCATATTGTAGATGTTATAGGCTGAAAGGAATGCATGTATTTGAAGAAAACACTCAGATTTTAGAATGTAAAGGATAATGGTTCTCTAGAAAGATCAAGACAGTTCACATGAAACTGAACAATCGACCCATAAAATCTAAATATCAATGTTTAGGAGGATCTTTTTGTTGTTGTTTTCCATGTTCAGTCTTTAATAGAAAAATTAACACAATTCAGAGTTTTTTCTGTGAATTAATGGCTGGCCTCAGTTAATGGCCTTGACTTCACTTCAGTCCATCACTCCAGAAGGTTTCCCATGCCTCCATCTTATTACTTAAATGTGCTCCTTTGTATATTTTACGGATCTTTCAGAAATAGTGATCTTCTTCCTGGGAAGAGGCAACTGGTCATATTTTAATAGTTTGGAGAGGAAATTTGCACACACACACACACACACACAAAAGATGGGGAAACTCTTACACAATTATTTCATTAACCTTGCTGTTTGGGCATCATTCTTTTACAATATCATACTAGTAACACCAAAAATGATGATCATATAAGCAATCCTATAGCTTTAGTACATATGTAATTGTAAGAGAAAGAGTTAGCTTAGGAAAGATCTGATGATGTAAAGAATATGACTAGTGCTTGGATTTTACCTCAAGTAAAATTCATTCATTGTGGCATTTTGATTATTCATTGTGAAAAGTTCTACAACCATGAATTCTTTTTTTAAAAATATATTTTATTGATTTTTTTACAGAGAGGAAGGGAGAGGGATAGAGAGTTAGAAACATTGATGAGAGAGAAACATCAATCAGCTGCCTCCTGCACACTCCCTACTGGGGATGTGCCTGCAACCAAGGTACATGCCCTTGACCGGAATCGAACATGGGACCCTTGAGTCCTCAGGCTGACGCTCTAACCCAGCCGTGGGCAAACTACGGCCCATGGTCTGGATCCGGCCCGTTTGAAATGAATAAAACTAAAATAAAAAAAGACCGTACCCTTTTATGTAATGATGTTTACTTTGAATTTATATTAGTTCACACAAACCCTCCATCCATGCTTTTGTTCCGGCCCTCCGGTCCAGTTTAAGAACCCATTGTGGCCCTCGAGTCAAAAAGTTTGCCCAACCCTGCTAACCACTGAGCCAAACCGGTTAGGCCGCAGTGGTCAGCAAACTCATTAGTCAACAGAGCCAAATATCAACAGTATAATGATTGAAATTTCTTTTGAGAGCCAAATTTTTTACACTTAAACTATATAGGTAGGTACATTGTTATTAACTTAATTAGGGTACTCCTAAGGCTTAGGAAGAGCCACACTCAAGGGGCCAAAGAACCGCATGTGGCTCGCGAGCCACAGTTTGCTGACCACAGGGTTAGGGCACAACCATGAATTCTTACTAAGGATGACTGTATAGTCATTTTTATTAGGATCAGTAGAAATCAAGAATTTCATTTGGCTAATTTTTGGTGATTTATGGGAATATGTGGTATTACTTGAAAGTAAAGAATAAACTTTATAAACTCATGAATGCTTATTATGACTTAGTTACAGCTTCAATTTTAAAAAGAATTTTGCATTTATATTTTTATACCTGATAAGATCAAAAGATTGAGAAGGTAAGTCAGCAGTAGTGTTTATAATTTAATTCATGTTGGGTGAGGTTCATAAAATGCTGGATCATATTGCCTTAGAAAGAAATTAGTTTTTAATGTTTTTATTCCTCCCTTTCCAAAAGTTTCTTAAGCTATATAAACAATGAGATCATTAACTACAATACAATAAATGCTATGCCCAAGTGCTAGAAGAAATTTCTGTTTCATTCAGTATCTGACTTATATAGCTCCATCCCTATAAATGACCCAGATTTGTGAGTATCTATAAAAAAAGAAAAAGTCACAGAGACAAAACATCTTACTTCCATTCCTGTCTTCACATAGCATGTTTTTAGCTGGGTTGGCTAAATTCTGTCAGTGAACAACTGCTACAATCAATTTGAATTACCTAACTGTCGAAAATGTTTATGTTTATTTTATCCATATTTTTAACTCCGTTGAATGAAAGTACTGATTTAATTTTAATTGTTTTTCCTCTTTGTGTTTTCCTTCTTCAGATTTTTTTCTCCATCTGCATTGCTTTCTGGGGAGTGAGAAGCATGAAACAACTTGCCTCTGGCCTTTGGAAATAATTTCAGTTTGTACACAATTCTCTCGTTTTAATGAGTTGTCTATAACCACAATATGTTAATACCAACTATAAAAATAATGATCTTATATCATAATTAATGAACCACTTATTTAGTGAAAGATAATATATACTCTTGCTTGCTTTCCACATTTATTATTTTCTCTTAAAATTAAAGTTAGTTGCAGTTACTTTATTGATAGGGATGACAATAAATGATTTAAAATGTAATGATATTATATCCACTGGTAGCATCTAATGAGAAGAAGAAAAGAAAGGGAGAAAACATAAAAACAGTAAAAAAGAGTAAAGATGCCATTTGCATTAACTGGACAACTTTCCCTTTGCTGTTTGCTAAAACTGTGTGTGTTATACGCTGTTGAGTGGGCTCCAGGTCCTGGCAACCCTATGAATGAGTTATGTCCACAATATCCTGTCTTCAATAGCCCTGCTCAGCTCCTGTAGACTCACACCTATGGCTTCCTGTGTGCAGCCAAACCATCTCATATTTGATCTTCCTCTTTCTTTGCTGCCTTCTATTTCCCCCCAGAATTACTGCCTTTTCCAAATAACCTTGCCTTCTCATGATGTGAGACAGCTTCAATTTTGTCATTTTTGCCTCCAACAGTGTTTCAGATTTAATTTGCTCTAGGATCCACTTGTTCGTGTTTCTGTAGGTCCAGGGCATCTGTAGAGCTCTCCTGCAACACCACATTTCACATGAGTACATTTTCCTTATCAACCTTCTTTACTGTCCAACCTTTGCCTCTGTACATAGTAATTGGGAATATGAGGTGTGGATGACCTTAGCCTTGGTCTCTAATGACACACCATTGCTCTTAATCTTTCCCAATTCTTTTATTGTTGCCCTTCCATGTCTCTCTTGATTTCTTGACTGCAGTCTCCATTTGAATTGATGACTGAATCAATGTAAGCAAAATCATGAACAATTTTAATGTCTTCATTTTCTATGTTAAAGATGCATATTTCTTCTGTAGTCATAAATTTTGTCTTCTCCTCCTCCTCCTCCTCCTCCTCCTCCTCCTCCTCCTCCTCCTCCTCCTCCTCCTCCTCTTTTTGTTAATCCTCACCCAAGGATATGTTTTCATTGATTTTAGGGAGAGTGAAAGAGAGAGGGAAAGACAGAAAGAAACATCAATGAGAGAGAGACATGTCAATTGGTTGCCTCCTGCAAGAGCCCCAACCAGGGCCCAGGCCAGGGAGGAGCCTGCAACCAAGGTATTTGCCCTTGACAGGAATCAAACCCGGGACCCTTTGGTCCGCAGGCCAACGTTCTATCCACTGAGCCAAATTGGCTAGGGTATACATTTTGTCTTCTTAATGTCCAAATGCAGTCCTGATTTTGTACTTTCTTCTTTCATTTGTATCAGCTATCATTTCAAATCATTGCTACTATTTGCCCATAAGATGGTGTTATCTGCATTGCTTAAGTTATTGATATTTCCTCCTTCTTCCTCTGAGGCTAGCCCAGTTTTTCATATGATATGGCCTTTTACAGATTAAACAAATAGGGAGATAAAATGTACCATTGTCTGACCATTCTGCTAAAATTGTGCTGAGGTAAATACTTATCATCATAAAAAGTGTATTACATTAGTTGTCTGCCTAGGATTGTATTTACCATTGAAAACCACATAACCTAAGAATCTACATTACAGTAAAAGACATAACTGAAATGAAAATGAATATAATTTGTCAGAATTAATTGATTCAACAGATTAATTTGTAATACATATGTCATATGTTTGGTCAATTTGTTTTGGTAGATTGAGAAGCAGACAGTAATTCTGTTATTTTAAATTGTCACAATAATGTTAATAAAACTCTGTAAGCTAAGTCACCCCAGGCATTTTGTGTACATTATTCATTGGGATTGTAAGAATCTGCCAAAATCATTAGGAGGAAACTGACAGGGATAAAGCAGCATAAGGTTCAAAGGGGAGAAGACTGAAGGCAGTTGAAGTATTTTTCTTCCATTCTTCCAATATTTCTTAGATTTAAAGTTACAATTTAAGAAATCAGAGACATAAGCACCAAATCAGTGAATGCTGTCCTTCATTGAGCTCTGCCAATATTAATCATTGTGTTACACTGATCAGTTGGTTAACTTCATTTTAAAAATATATTATTTAAGCTTTGTACAGAAAAATGGATTATTAAAAGAGACTAAAGGTGTGTATTGGGATTCATGAGGCAGGATTGCAGTACATTTATTTTTCAAACTAGAAAAGCAGAGGCAGTTTAAATTTTGTATAATGGAAAAATCAGTTATATTTTAAGCATCAGAAGTAGGGACTTGGTTTTGCTTCATTCTTCTCTTTATCCTTTCTTTAAACTGTTTTTTTTTATCAATTTCAAAGAGGAAGGGAGAGGGTGAGAGAGATAGAAACATCAATGATGAGAGAGAATCATTGATTGGCTGCCTCCTGCAAGCCCCCTACTGGGGATTGAGCCCACAACCCAGGTATGTGCCCTTGGCCGGAATCGAACCCCTGAGTCCGATTTTTAGGGCTTTTTTCAGTCCGAAGGCCTACGCTCTGCCCCCTGAGCCAAACCAGCTAGCTTCTCTTTATACTTCTTAATTCAACACAGAGTACAACAAATACTTAAGCCCATCACAAATATTAAATCCTACCTTTGCCTCTTATCAACAGTTCTTGCTGGACTTGCATGTATAGAACCATGTTAAAGCAGGGAGCCCTCTGGTGGCTTAACATTGCTAAATATCTGTCTAAAAATTCTGAATTAACATATGCTTCTAAGGCAGTCTATAGCTTACATCTTTCAGGAATGAGAAAAGAGTTTTCACAGATCTTTAAGGTAGGTTTTTAGTATGTCAGAATAGTTTGTTTCCCCATGAGTCATGTATACATGCTTGAGTATATGTGATTGCATAGGAGTGGCCTCAAAATGAGTTTAAAAATTGATGTAAATAATTCAGAAATGATAAAATATGCTTCTGTGGGGCAGTTCAGTTTTCTTCAGGTAGACTCAAATTTATTCCTCTCTCTCTCTCTCTCTCTCTATCACCCTTGCTAGTTAGAAATGATTTTCCTTTAGAAATGCAAAAATATTTCAAGCTACAGATTTTCAGGCCTTTGAAAGTAGAAGTGATTCCCTGATAGGTTGTGTTCCCAGGTCCTGTGTGTGTTAACCAGTGAATTTTATTCTTCACCTTCAACCTTCCTAATTTTCCAGTCCAGTTTTCTCTTGCCAAGCACTAATACATGATGACAGATCATATAACTATTATTAATGTTGTAAATTGATCTTGAGTGATGCCATGTAATTTATGCTTACTCTTGACTGGAAGCAGTTTAACTCTCTCATTCTCTCAAGAGGAAAAGCCCTAAAAATAGGACTCTTGAATTACTCACCACTTCAAATGGAGATATGCAAACTGACTTTGCAAATACTTATGAAGATTCTGAGGTTTGCTCATCTACCATAAGGGAGGATAGAGAAAGGGAAGCACATTTGTTTAATCAGAAGTATTCAGTTAGCATTTTTTTATTTAGACTCTAAAATCCAGGGGATTCAGTGATGTTAATTCCATTTTACAGAAGAGAATTCTGAGGCTGGAAGAGATTTAGAAAACTTTCTCAGGCCTATAATGCAAAATCTAAAAGAAAATTTAAAACCTCTGACATTCCACATCAAAGTTCATAATGTTTCTCCATTTCATGATGTCAGATATCCAAGGCAAATCTTTAAAATTATAAGTTCTGGAGTTTAAGTTCAAAGTACTTCCTATTTAATTTGGTGTTCCAAGGTACAAAATAAAATTCAAAGAATAAGTACTTTTGTTATAGGATGGATTAGTTCATTAGGTGAATGAGAATGGCACTTCTAATCTTTCTAAGGCCCTAGGTTTATTTATAGAATTGCCACATGTCTGAAGGAACTCATTTCTGTGCTTGATTTGATTTGTTAGAATTGCCCATTACTTTAGCTCTATGTGTTATGTCATTTACTTCCCCTTCATCTTGTTCTTTCTGATTATTTTTCTTAAATGTAATCTAATCATCTCATCATGATATTTAGCAATGTGTGGATCTGAAGTTCAATTAAGCACCAAAGTATATGAACGCTTGTTAAATTTAACGTTACCAGCTTGCATTATTGCTTATCAGAGGTTCTCAATGTCATTTTACTGATAATAATTCAAACATTATTATCAATAGAACCATTGGGTGGAATTCTTTAAAGTAGAGTAGGTTATGGTGGACAGTCATGTGACTTCCCCGGGAGATCAACAGTGGTTAGAAAATGAGCTCCCTTTTTATGCCCTCTGCTCTATTTTTTCATATTTGTAGCTTTCAGGTTCCCAAGGAGAAATTGAAAACAGAGAGGCTAGTTGGCTTTCAGAGGCTTAAAACATTATTGATGTCATGTCTTTCGGCAGCACTATAGAAGTAGGCTGGGCTCCATTCTAACCCTTCCCCTGTGAAAGGAAACTTAACAGAAAATGTTCTCTCTGTTGTTAGGTTTTTCTTTCAGTTCTCATTCCAGTTTGCTGTCCTCCATAGCATAACAAATTAAAATTCTCCCTCCCCAAAGACTCAATTAGAAAAAGTTATTAGCAAAAGAAGAAAGCATTGATGATTTTCTCTGGTGGGTTGTGTCTTATTTTTAGAATTCCACAACTCTAACATCTCTTTAGTCAGAATTTCCTACTATTCCAAATACCACACTATCCAGAAATTATAAATTCATTCTTTAGTGTGTTCTCCCTTTATTTTTTAGCTGCAATACATCCAAAATGCTAACTTACATATTTACATTACAGAAAACAGAAAGAAGCAGACATTGTGTTTATGCCTGTCTTTATGGATTATCTGTGAATCTTTTAAAAAAATGCAATTCCTGGTAGGAACATCAGAACTCTGATTTAATAAGAACACACGCCTCAAACCCTGTCTGGTCATGTTTTGTCTCAGGTCCTTCATCAAACCAATGTGAGCACTGGGCCAGATCATGTCTGTGGTCCTTTGTAACTCTGACCTTCCAATGAGCAGTTTATCCAAATTATTTCTATACTTTAAACTAGTATAACTACATTTGTTTTACTACTATGAACAGATTTTGACTTGGATCAATAACATATTAATGAGCTTTTATTTCAGAGTATGTTCATTAGAAGCAAGTCAATGGGGCAACCTTGGAAAGAAGATAGGGAGCTATTAAGGTAGAGTACAAAAAATAAAATTGTCGTCCATTTAAGAATCCTAGAAAAATTTACAAAATCTAATTCTTATTTCTCAGACATGCTTCCCTTTTTAATACCTGTGATCTTTTCTTTGCTTTCTGTATTTCATTCTATTTCTTCCCTCTCATCTCCCTTTCTCACCTTTAAACTACAGTTAGGTTAAAGCAACTTGATATGAAGCATGTTCTACCTTACCTCGTGGGTGCTTATAATGGCCGCCACATTTTGATTTACTAGTTGATAAATTACTTCTTTAGCCTTCTTTTCACTCTTTTGGAGTGAAAAATCTCAGGTAGTTCCTTAATGAATATTTCCTCTGGAATGAAAAACAAACAGCTGTTCACTGCCCTCAGACATCTTGAGTATGAGAAATTCAGGAAATTCAGGTCATCAGATACATGTGAGTGTGGTCTGCTCTGTGCAACAGCAGGGAACATCCCAGAACACAAAAATAAATTGCTTATTTTATCAGAAAAACATTCAGGTTTTAAATGTATTAAATGCGAATGGTAAACAACATTTATTTAAGGGACTAATATAGTGTTTTGTGGGGTTTTTCTTTTTTCAGAAATATAACCTATCAACTTAAAAAATTAAATGAAAATAGTTTTCTCTATCCTTACCTCTCTGTACTGGAATATATGAGAGGCAAAGATCAAATATAAAAATTAGCTTTATTTGAGTATTTTGATCATTGAAATACCCGGCCACAATTCTGTCTCCACAAGAGACCCCAGAGTGGTGTGAAGGCATGGAAATGTAATAGATGCTGCTGATAGAGAGGTTGCCACTTAACATCTTATTGACTGAAAAATTCAGCAGGCACTGATTACAGCACAAAGTTGAGTTTCCATTTAGCTATCTAATGGAATAGAGGCTTTGAAAATTTTGTAAAATGAGAACTCATTTTCATACATCATTAGAAATAGAAAAATGAATCCTAAAGAAATGTCAAAATTAGTTGACTTCTTTTCTCTTTTAGGAGATCTTGTAAACCCCTATTTGCAAAAAACTTTAATAATACAGGCCACATTCCCCATGACAGTTCTTCCCACCCTCCGAATTCCTTGGAGACTGGCTGGTGGCTCACTACAGTTTTCTCCAGTACTTCTCTGCCATAATACTCAGCAATTCAACATCCACATAAATGATCTTCTAGTGTCCTGGCATCTCAGTTCCTTGGTTTTCTTGCCCCAGTGTTTGTGTTATCCACTTACATAAGTTATGTTGTGAATACTAATGACTGCAATTCGGCCGTAGTCTCAGCTTCAAACATCCTAGTGTCTTACTATGCATCCTGTTTCAGCTCAGGATCTGTGGTTCTCCACCACCACCATCTGTCCCACTGACACTTTCCCACCACCTTCCCATTGTATTTCTCTTCCTCATGTATTCATTTTTTTAGATGTTTGAACTTCATGGACAATCATTTGCTTTTATTAAGTCAGAAAAGGGATTAAATCCAACTTTTGGTTTCCTCTATGTGTGCACTCCTTTCTGTAGCCGAATGTGAGTGGAGAAAAGCAGACAACCATGAAACTGTGCTCACAGACTCATGATTACACACCTCAAGTGAGCTCTTAATTCTGTCCAGCAATCATATGATACTTCCCAGTCCTGTTCACTCTTCTACACTCCTCGATAACTGTTTCAAGTTCCTCAAATTTTCAACATGTCTTTAGTCTTGATATAGTTCCTCATTTCATTGCAAACAAATAAATAAAAACATTGAAGAGCACTTCACCTAATACTGTCATCCAAACCTGTCCCTATTAATGAGCTGTTCCTGCTCCTAAATAGGGCTAACCTCTGTGCTTATATCCCAGTTCCCATCCACCCTAGCCTACTGAGATATAGCTTCAGTAATTCTCAGTTTTCCTCAGTCTGCTGGGTCATTCCTGTCGACATACAAAATTGCTGCTATTTTCCCCCAAATATAAAAAAGCTTTTATTTCATTTCTCCTTTACTTCCAGCAGCCCTATTTATCTCTATTGCTCTACCTTAAATTTCTTTCAAAGATTCATCTCTAATCATTGTTTCTATTCTATCTCCTTCCATTCTCCACTGGGCACACTTTAGTTGGGTTTTTACCACTCACTGCTCTGCTGAAATTGCTCTTACCAAAGTCATCATAATGTTGTTAAGTCTAATGACCATGCTCATGACCATTACCTAACTTAACCTCTCAGAAGCATTTGACACTGTTATCACACTGTCCTCCTTAAAATACTTTCTTTCCTCAGTTTATAGGGCAACTCACCTAGTTTTCCTCTGAACTCATGGGCCCCTCTTGTTGGGTTTTTCTCATCTCCCCAATCCCTAATCCTATCAGTACTCAGAGTTAGAAATCAATCTTTGAACATTCTTAATTTTCTACACTCACACTCTAGATGTCATCATTTAATCCCATAGTACTAATACCATCTTTAGGCTGGAATCTCCAAATGTACTAGTATATCTTTGGACCATAATTCTCCCCTTAATTACAGACTTCTATTTTATTGACCTTGCCTCATCAATTGTAGCAATAAAACAGCACTTACTATGTGCCAGACAGTATTCTTTGTATTTTACATGTATTGGTATATTTAATCCTCACAACAACTTATGAAGTGGATACTATTATTCTCACTTTTCAGCTAGGAAAACTGAATGAGAGTAATTAAACAATTTACACAAGGTTATACAACCAGTAATGGCACTACCGGGATTTGAACATGAGCATTCCGGTTCCAGATTTACAGTTATCCCCTGTAACTATGCTATACTATATCTCAAATTAGACAGTGAAATGGCATCCTTCAGGTGTTGAAAACTGTGCTTCTACTATGCCCTAATCCTGCTTCTTTCCCATCATTTGCATCTTGATTGAGAGCACGTCTAGCTGCTCAGACTAGAAACCTCAGAATTGTCAAGGGATCTTCTTTGTCTTTCATACTTCACCAAATATACCTGCAGCGATATGTACTGAATGACCCTCAAAATGTATTCAGAACTTAATTGCTTATCACATCTCTTCCACCTAAACTACTTTGGTTTCTTCTTAATAGTATACCTCCTAATATGTCTCACTGTTTCTAACTTGTAACTAGTCTATATTCAGTATGCAACCAGAATAATTCTGTAAAAATATGCCAAACTGCATCGTTCCTCTTCTTAAGATCCTCTAGTGGCTATTCACCTCACTCAGAGTAAAAACGAACCCCCTCACTATGCCATCTAAGTTCCTACATAATCTTGCCTGTTCATTTTCCTCTCTGAATTCATCTCCTCCAGGCCCACCCCTCATCCACTTCTCTCTGGACACATTGGATTTCTCACCTTTGTACTCACTGGTTCCTCTGACTGGAATGTTTTTCTTCAGATGTTTGATTACTAGTTGAATTGTGTCCTCCCAAAATTGATACATTCAAGTCCTCGTCCCCCTGCCCCATACCTAAGAGTGTAACCTTATTTGGAAACAGGGTCGCTACAGATGTGCGTTTATATTGAAGTAGCATAGACCCTAACCCAATATGACTGGTGTCCTTATAAAATGGGAAAGTTTGGGCAGACACACACAGACAGAGAATGACATGAAGACTATAGTATTTTTAATTATTTTTCTTTTTTATTTTGTTTTCTCTACTAACTGTCTATAAGAGCTGGAATGAGTTGTTATATTATAGTGCTATTTCCCCAGCTTCTCAAATAATGACTGACATACAGGAAGTACTCAATAAATATTAGTTATGTGAAAGAATTAATGAACTCCCTAGGTATTTAAGACCATATATGTAACTCAAGGAACAACCAACATTCTTTTGGTGTCAGTTTTGACTGAATCCCCAATTCTAATCCTAAATTCTAAAGTGAGATTATAGAAAAGCATGAAGGACCTACATTGTTGAAAGTTAATGCTAAGACTCTTGATTCCTCATACAATATTAGAAGAAGATTTGAGTTTAGAAGATGAGGATGGGAGAGAGAATTTCTGGAGAGAGCTTGTTGATGTGAAGATTCCACCTGCCCTTCCTTTCATAAGAGAACAATCCGTGTGCTTCCTTCCATTTCCCTCCAACTTGGTAAGTAGAGCTTCAAAGAGTCCAATAAAGATCTTAGTGATCATCCTCTAAAGTGTGTGGCATGCCCCAGTGGACTTCTGCCTGACCCACACCTGTCTGGTCAAGTGGCTGCACTGGGGAAGAAACCACATTCATAGCAGTGGATTTCATCTGCAAGTTTTCTCATGGACTAGGAGGAGGTGGGTGAGTGTGAGAACCAACATAAGACCCCAGGGGAGACAACGTATCAGTTGAGAGGTGCTGGAGATGTACAGCCAGATGCTGGGTGAAGGTGGATCCGGAAGCAGCAGAGGTGATGGCATCAACTTTGTCAGGAAATTACCTGAGAGAGTCTAGTGGGTAGTTAGCCTTAAACATCTCCATGGCATAAGGACAACAGGATGAAATCAATCGTGGCCAGGAATGCTCTTTCCTGTTTCTTCTCTGCTTCAACCATGTCTAAGCTCTGGGCTTCAGGATTGAGAGATGATGTGACAAAGTAAAGAGAAACCAACACTGAGCCCCTTTTACACAACACCCATGCTCACATATTCACTGCACGCTTCTCTATAGCTAGCCAAATTGGGAGGGAGGCACTAGACAGGGAGGAACTCTAATGAAATGCAGAGTTGTTTGTTAAACATTGACATTGTCATATAAATTTTTGAACTGAGAATATTGTTATGACTAAGGTGACTACAGTAGTTATATTGTCAAAGAGTACTCAGGTAAATTATGCATGCTGCCCAAGATGTCATTCAAGGGCAAAAAAAAAAAAAAGTTGGCTGTGCAGAGAATGGAGGGAGAGTAGATGAAATGAAAGCAGGTTTTCTTCAGGTATCTTTGAGTCCTGAGTTTTCAGCATACTGGCCCTACATTTCACTGTGCAAACAAGGAAGAGTATCTCATTATGAAAATTATTTTAAAATTATAGGAAGCAATCTATAATCTATATGCTTTATGTAGAATAAACCACATATACTCTAATTTTCCAAGTATGCAGTAATCGATAACTCTTATTTTGAAAACAATAAAATTTAAGCAAAATTATATAGTTTTCTAATATAGAATAGCTATCTTGAGACTTCTAGAAGATGGCATGAGAATATTATTTATTTACTGACTTTTTTAAAAGTAAAATATCACTTTATAAGTCATCTTCTATAGCTAGTAGTGTGGGAAAGGTGAATAGGTCTAGAGTTGTTTTCTTTTTCGTTTCAGCATTTTTGAAAGGCACGAAAGGAAATAAGACCAATCCAGAAATCATTATTTCTCTCCAATTTTTTCTTTTCCCATATGAGCAGAGCCTGGAAGTGTACAGACACATTAGGGAATGTTTCCACTGTGTGGGAGAAACATCTGCAGTGTACTCCATGGACCACCAGAAGTGGAGTGAGAAAGAAGCATGTGGGGGTGGAGGCGGCAGACAATAAAAGAAAAACTGGGAGCTAGTTAGTCCCAAGCATCCAACTGAATTGCCTAACCTTCAGGTTACCTTTAATGTTGTATAAGAAATCTAAGAGCCATAGCGTGCTTGGGAAAAACGATTTTTTAAAATGGTGACAAAATAGAGCTCAGAGCATACCCTTCAATTTTTTATTTTTTGTGAGCATGGAGAACGTTAGCATCTGCTTTGCACATCACCCTCTATATAACCTATGCTGGGTGGTTTTCCTAGGATCCTTCTTTCTCGTCCTTTGCAGCTTATTAAGGTGGCCGTGCAAGAGCCCAGGAACCACAGGCGCCCTCTCAAACCAAAGAGAAGCACAGTGAAGATAGAGGTGAATTCTGAGTGGACTCATTGTAAAACATCAGGGACAATAAGGGCTCTTAAATGCAAATTATTACCATTAGAAAGTAATATGCAACTACTGAAGAAACATTTGAAAGGATAATGTGGTCTAGCAAAACAATCCTGCAATCTGCATTCAATCAAAACTGACCAAAAATGCTTGCAATGGTCCTTTGTGTTGTTGGGAGCCAAATGCTTTCTGGAACTCATGAAGCAAATTTTACCAAGTGGCACATCACCAACAGAATATTAGGAAAATAATACCAGCCTTAGAATTGACTTTTCCAATAAAAGGAAGACTCTCCAACTATCATGGCCAAGGTATTGAGAATGACAAGACTATTGATACACCTGTAAATGCTCACGGATGAGCTTAAGGGGTTGGTTGGTTTTAGTAAACAGCACACGACTGTCCATCCTGCCCACCACATAGCTTATGTCCGAGACAATGAAATTCAGTATACAGCGTTTGGAAAAACATGTTGGACGGGGCTGTCCTTAGAAGGTTGGGCAGGAAAAAGCCATGCAACACACTGTTGGGAGCTGTGTAATTAATGTTAATTCTGGGTCAACTTAATGTCTCCAGTGCAGTGTTACTAAAATTCTATTAACCTTATTCTCATAGAAAACAAAACACATATTCTTTATAGATGGTGGGTTTTGCTATTCGCCTTTGGTTCAGAGCCTTAGTAAGCTAGCCTTTGGGGCTCTAACCTTTAAAAAAAAAAGTGCTAGCCCTGACTCAGATGACGTTTCAGGCAAGTCTTCTGCTTCCACCCCTCATGGTTCATACCTGGATACAGGAGAAGGACAGCCTCCTTGGGACATAGACTGGCAGTCAGAAGGCAGAAGCTCTGCTGTCTTGCATGAAAGAACTACTTACTTAATAGAACTACAAAATACCATAAAACTAGAAGGCAAACTGAAGAGCTCAGATTTTCTAATTGAAATATTTCATGCCTTTTCATTTCTATTTATTGTTCTGGAAGAGAGCCTGATAAAATTAGTTAAAAACCAATATTCAACCAAAATGGTTCACTGAAAAATAACAGTAAATAAGTCCATGACCTCTTTGAAGCATTTTGAAAGATGCTAAAGTAGGTTGTAATATGAACATAAAAGAAATACTTTCATGACTTTTAATCTTATAGAAATATTTTTTATTTATATTCTAGAGGAAGTTTAAAAGAATAGAGTTTTCTTTTATTATTAATGCCAGTATTACATAATAGAAAATGCACTCACACAATAAAACAGTTCATTTGTAGCTCTCATGATTCCCTTAATCTTTCTTCCCTCCCTTTTCCTTCCCTTTTTCCCACCTTTCTCTCTCTCCCTCTCCCTCTCCCTCTCTCTCTGTTTTTCTCCAAAGTGAGAAAACATTTTATTTCTTTTAAAGCTTTTTAGAAATTTGAATTTAAATGAGCATCCTGGTATTTGAGATACAGATGAAGTATAAGATAAGGCAAAGATGGGGAGATTAAGCTGAAGACTGTTTCCCTGGAAGGTATTATAACACCCTTTTCTGTCTAATTAAAATGTGCTTAACAGTAACAATCACATTATAGAAAACTATACTTGCAAAAGGGACAGTTATCCAATTTAATGAGCTTAATAAAATTATTAACATCCCTATATTGTCTTTGTTGAGCCCATCATGGCATTAAAGAGAATTGGTTTTATGCAGCTTTTCATTTAACTGCAACTATTTGATGCCAAAAGGCCTAATTCACTCTGATCTAACTGCCACTTGGCCCCCAAATATCTCATAGATGCTATATAGATTATAAATTTATTGTGTTGGTGCATTAACTCTGAATCTTCACACTGACCCTATCAAGTAGTTATTATTTCATTTGTAGTTGAGGAAACAGTCTCTGAGAGGGTAGGCAGCTTGCCAAATGTCATATGTTGGTTAAATGGGAGACACTGATAGAGAGCCGAGCTTACCTCATCTCTCACTGAGCTGAAAGCCAAGAACAAAAATCTAGATAAATAAAAGTGAGAATGGTATTGATAAAGCAGTCTAATTTTCAAGGATATTGATGCATCTGTGCATGAAATTAACATTTTACATATTAGAAATTGAGGCATTAAATATCATGACAAGTAATAAAAAACTAAACACATGCAAACTTCAAATCCCTGGTCTGTTGTTCTCTTACACCTTGAAGAATGAATGGGCACCACAAGATGCATTCACTTGGATCTTTGTTCAACTGTGTGGGTTTTTTGTATGAGAAATTTTATGTTCTCTGAAGTCAGGAAAGAACAGGAAAATATATAAAAGGGATAGAATATGCAGACAAAGGAGAAACTCTCTTCAATTGCTAACATATGCCATCATGATTAATAAAAAAGTAGACTAAAGACATCTATTTTCAAATATGATTAATTTTTATTATCCTGAAATACACAAAATTTATCATTTTATCCATTATTATTCCATGCTTTTTTTTTAAGTGTCAACATAGAAATTTATTTAATTCTCATGTGACATTATGGGTGGTTACGAGTAAGTAGATACTTTTCATTGAGCTCATCCAAGGACCCAGGCAAGCAAAACCTGCATATGGCTTCCATCTCTAGGAGCAGGAATATTAATTCAATTGTTGGCATTTTCTTTTTTTAAAATATTTTTTCTTTATTGATTAAGGTATTACATATGTGTCCTTATCCCCCCATTGCCCCCCCACCCCCGCTCATGTCCTCACCCCCCCTGGTGTCTGTGTCCATTGGTTAGGCTTATATGCATACATACAAGTCCTTTGATTGATCTCTCCCCCTTACCACCACCCTCCCCTACCTTCCCTCTGAGGTTTGAGCAACTGATCAATGCTTCTCTGTCTCGGATGTGTTTTTGTTCATCAGTTTATGTTGTTCATTATATTCCACAAATGAGTGAGATCATGTGATATTTATCATTCTATGACTGACTTATTTTGCTTAGCATAATGCTCTCCAGTTCCATCCATGCTGTTGCAAATAGTAAGAATTCCTTCTTTTTTACTGCAGCGTAGTATTCCATTGTGTAGATGTACCACCGTTTTCTAATCCACTCATCTGCTGATGGGCACTTAGGCTGTTTCCAAATCTTAGCGATTGTAAATTGTACTGCTATGAACATGGGGGTGTATATAATCCTTTCTGATTGGTGTTTCTAGTTTCTTGGGATATATTCCTAGAAGTGGGATCACTGGGTCAAATGGGAGTTCCATTTTTAAGTTTTTGAGGAAACTCCATACTGTTCTCCACAGTGGCTGCACCAGTCTGCATTCCCACCAGCAGTGCACGAGGATTCCTTTTTCCCCACATTCTCGCCAGCACTTGTTGTTTGTTGATTGGTTGATGATAGCCATTCTGACAGGTGTGAGATGGTACCACATTGTCATTGTTGTTTTGATTTGCATCTCTCGGATGATTAGTGACTTTGAGCATGTTTTCATATGTCTCTTGGCTTTCTGTATGTCCTCTTTCGAAATTATTTAGGTCCGTTGAACATTTTTTGAGTAGGTTGTTTATCTTCCTTTTGTTAAGTTGTATAAGTTCTTCCATGCTCTTTGATTTTAAAAAAACAACAATCTGAATATTTTCCATAAAAATTAATGCACTTAATTTAAAGAAAAATAAAGACCTGGTGAAGAGGTTTTTTCAAACAAAATACAAAGAACACCTTCTTTCTTTCATCACTGAGATATTAACTTTTAAAATTTGTTTATTTTTGACATGTTTCAGATATGTAGACTTCACCTCATTAATAGCATTATACCCTTACTCTCTAAGGTTTTTGTGAGTAGATGGATTTCTTAATTGGCAAAAGTAATCTAACCAACAAAACTGGTTTTACATCATTGTTTTTCTCCTCTAATTTTAAGAATGTTAGATTTAAATTATATGTTGGTGTATATGAAATGTTTTTATAAATACCTTAACAATATAGTTAACTGGCCAGGCAAATATGAGATATCCAGTGCAAAAGATTAAGTGACTTGTCTTGGTCATGTTGTTAATGAGTGACAAATAATAAGAACATATCCTTTTGACTCTTAGTGAAAAGGTCAGATAAAAATGCCTACATTTTTATGAATGCATAGCATCCTGCAGATTTTATCAGAGCCTATAATTTCAGTAACATTAAAACTGCTCTCATATTCTGTTTTCTCTTATTACAGAAGAATGTGAATAGCAACACGTGTTGTCTACACTCCCATAGTCTGAAAAGTATCTTTTTCTGATCACTAATAAGAAACGTTTCACATATTCAGTTCTAGTCCTGAAAAATTGGAATGGTTACTTGCTGAAGGGCAAAATTGAGTCTGGTGCTGATCAGAAACTTGCATGTGGTTTGTCTCTTAGTCCATCTGCTTTTTAGTCATCATCATGCAGAGAAAGGAAGAAGCACAAAGCCAGAGAAAAGAAGAAGCACAAAGCCTGAAGAAACAAAACAATGGACTTCTTTTTGATGCTTCAACATAAAAAGGAAATGTATATAAGAAATGTATGAGCCCTGGCCAGATTGCTCAGTGGTTGGAATGTCCTCCCATACACAAAAAGCTTGCAGGTTCCGTTCCCAGTCAGGGCACATACCTAGGTTGCGGGTTCAATCCCCAGTTGGGCTGTGTGTGAGAGACAAACAATTGATGTTTCTCTCTCTAAAAATAAGAACATATCCTTAGCTGAGGATTAAGAAAATGTATAACTTTTATTTTTTCATTTCTCTCTTGACAAATTAAGTAGGTATGAATACTGAAGTATAAAAGTAAATGACGGTCAATTTAGATTAATGTGGTGTAATGAAAGAAAATGGCAGGCATAACATGATGCTGTGAGCCATTCCTCCCAATGTCATCACTTTGTATATGATGACATTATTGCTTCCTTGTGATCTTAGTTCGGAAGATCCATAAAGCACTAATGGATCTGCTCTGTGACCTCCATACTTTTATGCTAAAATCTGCTGGGACTCAATTCATGCTGACAACATACGAAAATACAAATTTCAGAGTAGATATCCTTCCCATTTGTTACTAAATACTCAATTATCTCCAGTCTTGAATTCTGTAAGTTGTTATGAATTAATTTAAAAACTCTGGTAACTAACACTTATTCTAAATATAAGTAGAGGCCTGGTACACAAAAATTTGTGCACTCGGGGGGGTCCCTCAGCCTGGCCTGTGCCCTCTCGCAGTCTGGGACCCCTTGGGGGATGACCACCTGCTGGTTTAGGCCCGCTCCCCGGGGGATTGGGCCTAAGCTGCAGTCAGACATCCTTAGTGCTGCTGAGGAGGCTCGGGGGATGTCCACTTGCCAGCGGGGAGCAGACCTAAGCTGCAGTCAGACATCCTTAGTGCTGCTGAGGAGGCGGTATGGGAGCACACTGACCACCAGGGGGCAGCATTGAGCGTCTGCCCCCTAGTGGTCAGTGTGTGTCATAGTGACCAGTCATTCCCAGTCTTTCTGCTGTTAGGGTCAGTTTGCATATTACCCTTTTACTGTATAGGATAGAGGCCTGGTGCATGGGTGGGGGCTGGCTGGTTTGCCCTGAAGGGTGTCCCAGATCAGGGTGGGGTTCCCGCTGGGGTGCCTGGCTAGACTGGGTGAGGGCTGATGGGTGTTTTCAGGCTGGTCACACCCCCTTCAGGGTGGGGGTCCTCACTGGGGTGCCTGGCCAGCCTTGGTGAGGGGCTGATGGCTGTTTGCAGAGTGGTCAAGCCCCCCCCCCCAGTGGGTACCCTCACCCGATGGAGGTTTGGCCAGCCTGGGTGAGGGGCTGATGGCTGTTTTCAGGCTTGCCACACCCCTTTAGGATGGTGGGTCCCCACTGGGGTGCCTGGCCAGTCTGGGTGAGGGGCTGATGGCCGTTTTCAGGCTTGCCACACCCCTTTAGGATGGTGGGTCCCCACTGGGGTGCCTGGCCAGTCTGGGTGAGGGGCTGATGGCCGTTTTCAGGCTGGCCAAGTCCCCAGGCGATGGAAGCTCCCAGCCTCTCCTTTTTTTCTTTCATTTTTTTATTCTTGGATTTATTTACCTTCTATCATTGAAACTTTGTTGCCTTGAGAGGAGCTCAGAGCAGGCCAGGGCGGGCGGGAGGGAAGCCCCCTGCTCGCTCCAGCTCTGTGGCCATGGCCGGCTGAAAGCAGATATCTGGGGTTAATTTACCTTCTATAATTGAAACTTTGTTGCTTTGAGTGGAGCTCAGAGCCGGCCGGGAAGCTTGGCTTCCTCCATCACTGGAGCAACCAAGCCTCCTGCTTGCTTCAGCTCCGTGGCTGCTGGCCACTATCTTGGTTGGATTAATCTGCATATAGTCGCTCTGATTGGCTGGTGGGCGTGGCTTAAGGCATAGCGAAGGTATGGTCAATTTGCATGTTTGTCTTTTATTAGTGTAGCTGTTTCATTTAAGGTAAATTAAAGTTCTTTGATAGTGAAAATGGAATGGTTGATAAGGACTAGTCATGTCATTATTTTTAAATTATGTTTCAATGATTAAAATGTTATGTGAAAATATGTAAACTCTTTTAAATATAAAATCATTTGTGAATTAACATTGGGAAATAACAACCAAAGAGAAGAGATTAGATCTTATATAGAGAAGACACAGAGAATAAAGAGCCTCAAAGAGATAGAAGAAGTAGGGATTATCTAAAAAACAATAGTTTCTTTATTTTTCGACTCCAAGCACAATAATCCCTATGTATACTAATAACATGAATTATTGGCCAGAAAATAATAACCATTATGTTTTTTAAAATGACTGTCCCTTGTTGGATTGACTGCTTAGACCAGCCTTAGCAATTCTGAGTACATGAAGCCAGAAATAAGGGAAAGAATATTTTCCGTGTGGTTGAGAGTTACATTAAACAACTAGCTCTTTTCTTTTTTAATACTGACATCTATTGGAAAACAGAAGAATATGTGTGTTCGCTTTTTTAAATAAAATAAAAAACTAATTAATTTAAAACACTAATTAAAATTAAAAGTGAAGAGAGTATAATAGATTAATCATCCTAATGATACCATCCTCTGTTGGCCTGAAAACACACTTATGTGGGTTTTCAATATCACAGACCTTTTAAAACTAGTAGTTATAGTTGAAAATATGACTATAAGCCATTTAAAACTCATGCACTCTAATGTGCTTGTGATTCAAATTAATAATTGAACATTAAATAGTGAAATAAAAGAGTGAAGTTTGATTTTAGTTCAAATGTCCTTTTACAGGCTCTCTGAAAATTTTTCTATAATTATGAATCCATAACATAAAGAAAAGAATGTTTTCTGAAATACTTTAATTCTATCTGTAAATATTCTTTTAACAATATTTTGGGCAAGATATGTATGCCCAGTAAAACATGTATTCTTCCTATGTAACTGCTAAGTCTTCCTTCAAATTCGGCAGATGTGGAGGTACTAAGCCTGCATGGGTGTCTTGTGAATACAGAACTCTCAGACATTTCCATGGAGGCACAGAACACACAGCTCCGAGGTAAGGTCCTTGTTTCATGAAATGGGCTGTAAAGTACACATTTTCTCTACATTGGGCTGGGTTACAGCCCTTTCCAAATATCCCATTTACTTTGAGTTCTTACCAATGTAAGAAATAAGTATACAATGGAGAAAAGTATTGTTTTAATTTAACTCCTCTTTTTCCTTGATTAAAAATTAGACATTTAAAATTACAGAAGCATTACATGATTATAGTGCAAATACAAATAGTATATATAGAGAAAAAAAATGACAATTTCTCTTTACCCTCCCTAACACCACTCCTCCCAGGTAAAAACTATTTTACTAGACTTTAAAGGACACAAAAGGTGTGGCATATATATATACCTACCTATGCATCTATGTATTTGGGAGGAAATATTAATTTTAGAAGTTCAAGAAATACATAAAAGTACAAAAATTTAAAAAGTAATAATCCCCCAAATGCTACTATCAAGGAACACTTGTCCTCAATATTTTAAATCATTTCAGACTTCTCTTATCTAATAAACACCGTATAAGTAAGAAAAATAACATGAGATCATACTCTTCATGTTATTTTAAAATTCTAAATGTGTTTAAGTTAACATGAAATTTATAAAATTAAGGGAAGTTGAAATAAAGCCAAAGGAATCGCTGAGCTTTAAATAAATATTTCTTTACTCTAAAGATATTAATTGCTAAAGATAGACACCACTAAATATAAGAAAAAAGAATATGAAGATAATATAAAAGAAATATCAATAAAAACATAATTTTCCTTAAACTGCATTTTCAAATTTATAACGCATCTATTGGCTCTTTGCTAGACAAAATAAAGAATTTTGAAAACTTAAACTCCCAACTCCCTCTGCATTCCTTATCCCATGTTTTTAAATAGCCATACTAGTTTTTCATGGTCATGGATCTGTAATCATAAGTACTACAATATGGTACTTTTTACATGTATCTATTTTGTATTTCAGTTATATATTTTTATTGTTATAATCACATTTCTTTGCCTTCTCTATTCATTGTTTTATTTTGAATCTCGGGGTGATAATCTGCTGGTCAGAGATATAGCTTACCAGTAATTTCTACTGTGTTATAGTGGATAGATCATACTCATATTGGTGTAAGAAATCCATATGGCTTTATAATTTTTTAGAGTCAAAACAACACAAAAGGCAAAAGATGAAACATTTATTACATAAAATAGATGACATTTTTCTTCCTATAAAATGAGATATGTCATGCTTTTTTATTGTTTTTAAAAATCTATACAGAGTTATTCTTTGAATGAGCTACTTTGCATGCATTTAGCCTTTCTGGAGCAATACAAGAATCTTTATTCAATAGAACTAAAGAGAAAAATGAATTCAGTTTAAAAATACATCTGAAAAGAGAAGCTATAAAGAGTTTACCTCTTAAGCCGATATAATCTATAATAATAAAAGCGTAATATACTCATTAGACAGGAGACAGGACTGAAGCCGGGGCTGCAGCCGTGGGATTGAGGCAGCCACCAAAGCTGAGAGGGAGGGATCCAGGGAGCCACCGTGGCTGCAAAGGCCTACTCTTGCACGAATTTCATGCATCGGGCCTCTAGTAGAATATAATTATTTCAAAAGCCCTTCTCTTTAAGATTGGCCTCTTAGCAAAGTTATTTGTGTCTATCAATTGTGGTGATAAGATGTTTCAGGTATAAAAGTTTTACTTGGTATTGTTTGGGTCTGAATGCAAAGGAGGGGAAGGCAACAAAGCACCGTCCTCTTCCCCAGTACCTCACCTATCAGTGCCTTCCTACCCATTCTGGATTCTGGGTAAGCATCATGCTTCTCTCTAGTCTGTGGAGGCACAGAAACGCTGAGCTTGCAGAGCCCTCACAGGCCATCCCTACTCACTGGGACTGAGGATTGTGGAACTCACCTGAATCTCCCTCACTGTAACTTTCAAAAGAAAATGTGTTCAACCACCAATGAAAGTCTTAGGGGTGCAACCTGTCAAAAATGTTGCTCTCAATTCCAACTAAGTCAAATGTCAGGTTTTCTTTAGGTCCAGATGTTTTAGTCAAGCCGGGTACAATCAATGAATTTACCTCACTTTTCTGAGGCCTAAGAATTACTCTTGCATCCCCACTTCTGGCACTCTGTGTGGGATTAGAGTTAACTAAATAAGTACTGTCTTCCACCTAAGCCAACAGATGCCTCTGCAAGAAATGAATGGAAATGCTTAACCCACACATCCCTACCCAGTGATCCACACTTACTGAGGTTCACTTGTTGATATCTGGGGTATATCCACTGTGGACAGCTCCCCACCTCTGCTGGGCCCAAAGTGTAGCCATGAACACGTTTTTATTCCTCATTCCCAAGGCTGAGATATCCTAAGGGTTTCAGTGAAGACTATAATTTATAATTTCTTGGTGACTAACAATTAACTATCAAATTTAATCTGGAGCTTCCATGCCTCCACGTCTTGCTGTGAGGAATAGAGCTCTCTGGTGCTGGTCTCTGTGTGGGAACCCAAAAGAAGTGCACTTGTCACTGACTGTTGAGATGTAGTTATGATTTTGAAATTATCCCACCCCTTCAATACTTGTCCCAAATGTGGCCTCTACTCCTTTTCCATAGTGATGGTTATTTAGATATTGGGGTGTGTCTGCACCTCTGAAATAGTCCATCTTGTCATAGTTTTGGACATTCTTTAAAGTCAGCTCAGAACTGTGAGATGATACTTCCCATGAATGTCTCAATTTTCTCAATGTATTTTCCATATTTATAATAGTTAAAAGGAATAAAATGTAAATGTTAATTAATAGAAAATTGGCTAAAAATAAATTATGATATGCATATCGAGGCAGCTAATTAAATGATGTAAAACTTTTCATTATTTACATGAAAAAATTTGTTTCATGAAAGAAAATGGAGGTTAAATACATTACACATCACTAAAGAGGGAAAATAGACAAATCCCTTGTGCAGAAGAATTATAAATAATTTTTCTAGATATTCTGCCCTCAAGGAGGTGGAACTTAACTCCCTCTAACTTACGTGTAGGCTGTGCTTAGTGACTTCTTTCCAAAGAGTACAGTAAGGAAAGGGGTAAAATTTTTATACTTTGCCCTGACAAACATTATTTCAGCAGGTGAACAAGGTCAACATTATTAGTGATAAGTCATGTTGATAGTATATAGCCTTGATATGATGTGAGGAAAATGGTACTTTACCTGGGTGATCTTCCTATCAAAATTCATAACCCGTCTATTCATGAGAAACAAGATTACTCCAACAAACTATAGTGACATTCTACAAAATACCTGACCAGCACTCTTCAAAACCATCAATATCTTCAGAAACAAGGGAAGTCCAGAAATTATCACTGCCAAGAGGGGCCTGAGGGTATTTGACAGCTGCAAAGAATATAGTGCTCTGGATGAGACCCTGGAACAGAGAAAGGCTGTTAGGTAAAATAACTAAGGAAATCACGGCTGGTATGGCTCAATGGCTGATCGTGGATTCATGCACCAAGAAGTTGAAAGTTCAATTCCTGATCAGGACACATGCCTGGGTTGTGGGCTTGATCCCCAGCAGGGGGTGTGCAAGAGGAGCCAATGGACATTGATGTTTCTCTCTCACTGATGTTTCTATCTCTTTCTCCCTCTTCCTTTGTCTCTCTCTAAAAAAAAAACAAAACCAAATAAAAATACTTTTTTTTTTTACAAATACAAATTCAGTGTGGACATCATTGAATTCAAATATATCAACATTGGTTTATTAATTGTGAAAAACATGCCATACTAATGTAATAAACCGGGTATGGGGTATATGGTAAAAGTCTGTATAGCTTTTCTATAAATCTGAAACTGTTTGAAGCATTTAAAATGTTAAAAATAAATAAAAATGAACATTGTAGTGTATCTTTGTTAATGGAAATTATTTATGTGTGTGTATACCTAATGAGACACTTGGAATGACATTATAATATGCTAAGTTGGTAATCCTTTGATAGTGAGGGTTTTTTTTTTCTTTTTATTTATCTGTATTTTTCTATGTTAATCATGTATTACTGGTACAATGAAAAAAATAAACAAATGTAAATTCATCCCTATGTCCTCTTTTAAGTAGCTCTGTTTAGCTAGAAGCTTTAGAAATCTTACACAATACAGAAATGTATTTTCTCACAAGAGGTGGAAAGGTGGATTCTCCACCTTAAAATCTGAACTCTGGAAGCACTTCACTTTCTCTATGGGCTCTGTGCCCTCAGCATGACAGATCTGTCCTCAGGCTGGCTTTCCTTGTGGTCACAACCTAGATGCCAGTGTTAACCACATGGCAGCATGCTTTCTCATTCATATCCAGTGGAAGCCAGGGAAAACACCTCCTGCAACCTTGGAAAATGATTTGAATCAAATCACATCACTGTGCCCTTCGCTAACTAGTAATGTTAGCCATTGAATATTACAAATGCTCACTGGCCTCAAGCCAAGTTTCTTGAACCAGTCACTGTTGGAGGAGTTGGAAATGATGGGTTAGGTCTAATCAGGATCCACTCGGAACTGGAAATAGAGTAAATTACCTGGACACTGGGCTTCCCAGAGAAGACTAAAACAGTCTGTTATAAACCTCCTGGGGGGAAGTAAGTATGCAAATGGACACGCCTCCCTAAGTTATTGATTCCCACTGGCTAAGTGCAGTGGTAACAATACACACCAATTACCCACAATCTGCCTTCAATTTAAGACTTTCAATAGCTTAGTTCTGTCCAGTTGAGAAATACAAATGATAGTGTGATCCACCAGTCTGGTAAATCTACATCCACAAAAAGGAATAAGGGGTAGAACAAAAGGCCAAAAATATAACTTTGACAGATGCCCCTCTTCAAAAAAGAAAACATCACAGGTCAAAAAGAGCCCCCACCTTAACACATTGGCCTTCTTTTGAACCTAATACAGGGGTCAGCAAAAGATGGCAGCCTAGAGCCATTCCAGACTGCTGAATTTTTGCTGCATCTGAAGAGATAAGAATGGGCTTTCTAAATGGTTGGGGGGGAAAGTCAAAACAAAAATAATATTTTGTAGCACAAGAAAATTACATGAGATTCAAATTTCAGTGTCCATGCATAATGGCCCATTTGCCACAGAGGCACTCATCTACATCTTGTCAAATCCATCTTAAGTGAGGACTGGGGGGGGGGGGGAGGAAGGGGATGTCCTGGGGGGAGGAGGGACAAAGTGGGGGGAATGGGAAATATCTGTAATACTATCAACAATAAAAAAATGTTGTGTTTTTTTTTAAAAAAAAGAGAGTCCAGAATTCAGGCTTCTTTAATGTCCAGAAACAGGAGAATGGGCGGGGCAAGAGGAATCCAAGGAAGAATGCAAAATCTCTAAATCTCTTTGTTCCCAGTCCTTTGAGTGCTGCAGACTAATCATGCAAAGAAGAAAGAGCTCCAGAATCCTCTCTGAAAGAGTGGCAGGCGTAGGTGCATGGGAACTGTGGCTCCTGAGCTGCAGTGCTGACTGTATTGACAGCATGTAAAACAGAAGCCTGTTTGGGCTGTGGGAGCTACACCCTGGGGGTGAAGGCAGTGTTCCTACTAGATCAGTTCTCCAATTTTGAGCATTATTCATTGCTCTATCATCTCTAATCTTAGTTTTTCAGTGCTTCTCATGAGGCTATGTATTATTTAATACCCCCTGAAAAATTCTGCTTAATTCAGTCAACTCTGGTTTATGTTACTTATAACTAAAATTACTTACTGACATACCACGCAGTTATCTGGCCTTATATAAGGAGGAATAATTGTGAAAAGTCTATTCAAACCATTTGGAATTGTTTCCAAGTCCAAAAACTACATAATGAATTCTCGGAAGGATGATTATTGTATGATGTGACTCTTCCAAAAAATTAGAGCAATTTGTATGCTTAGTCTCATCTTTCTTTGAACCTTTTAAAAAATGTACTGAATAGATCACTACTTTTCACATATCGGAGATAGTTTATTATTGAGAAATGATGTTTTGTGTAAATTGCATTATTTTCTCTTTGCATCTCCCACAGCACCAAATTCAGTGTTTTAAAAAACATTTTGTACTCTGTAGCAGGATAATATGAAGCTAGGGAAAGTCCTGGGTAGGTAGAATAGGGAAATTGAGACAAGAAAATTCAATAAGGCCAAACAGTTTGGGCAGCTTGTAGCCTACTTGCAGCAAAACCTTATCTTCCCCAACCAAGGACCCTTGAGAGGAAATGGTTAATACCGCTCCTCCCTAACCAGAGAATACCAGAAAGGGAAGAGGAGGAGTGAGGAGGGGGGAGGGGGTAAGAAGAGAGAGTTTTATTTCACCGACTGAACGAAGAAGTCAACTGTCTTAGTATTTGCCTAACAAGATGACTAGGCATATGTACAAACATCCCAAGATAAGCCACAACTATGAAAAGTGGACTTTGAAATCTAATCTGCTACCCAAGATATTTAACAAAGGAACCTTGAAATCTATAGGAAGGAGGGCATAAAACTCCTTGGACTCCCACAGGGCAGGCACTCAGACCAACTGAGTTGCCTGCTTGTGCTTTATGCCAAGTGTATTTTTAATACATTTGCTTGCCTTGCTACAATGTTGCTGTTTGTCTGTAACTGGTTTGAAATATTTCTTATTAGACTGACAAGAACTGAAGATGGAACGGCCCTCTCCCTCTGACTCAGGGGGCTGTTCAATAACATATTTTCTGATGTCTGATAAAATACTCCTTTAATTTTTCTTATTCATTTGTTATTTGATTGATTGTTATAGAAATGTGTGCAGGCAGCATGAACATAAATCATATCTGTGGACATATGGTTTGTTATTCATACCTGTGAATACAGCTCAATTTGGTATCATGGATAAATTAAACAGAAAAAAAAATATTTGCTACTCAATGGGTATTAAAATGTTTAAGGAAATTAAAATACTTTTGTGGCCAGTATTTGCAATTGGTAATTTTGGAATGATTATCTTAAAGATATTTTGGCTTTATAACTATAGAAACATGTTTAGAATAGGTTTATGCAAAAAGGAGGAGATTTATTTTGAGGATACAGAACTATCTTATGTAGTAAAAAGTAAAAAATAGACTGAGAATTCAGGATGGAAGTGAGGGAACTAGAGAATCTAGGGAGTCATTATTTGATTTCTCCCCCCCCCGAGGCTAAATAGCTAATTACAACTGCTCTTTTATATCCCCTACATTGTTTTTCTTCTAGTTCAACTTTTGTTTTCCTACACATAGCTACTAAATTTTATCACCTCAGTACCAACAACCTCACAGAACTGGTGTAAAATTTCCGTGGATCTCAATTTCCATTTTATTAGAGGGAATTGAGCTAAAATTGAATCAAATATCCACCCCTGGCATAACCAATTGTCACAGAGAGTGCAGAACATGTATAAAAACACCTTCCTAGAACCCTTCCTCATGAGGTTCTTGGTGTAAAAAATGGAAATCTCGGGAAGATTGTTGTTGTGATGTTGGGAACTACGTCCAAAATTGTTTTCTATATACAATAAAAGCAACCTTTTTAAGAAAAGTAAAAAGGCATTCCATTTTTTGTCACTTTGAAGTGATTAAAAACTTTGAAGGCAATAACTAGTAATTCATAATGCTTATAAGTGTTGAAATCGCACTTACATACAATTATCAACTTGTGCTCTACATTTTAATTCACTGACTTCATTTATTTTCTTATCTCGCTTATCAGGAACATCTTGGGAAATAATGATGAGGAAGACATGAGGGATAAAAGCAGGTCTAATTCAAATACTAGGAAAGCTTTATTGTCATTTCCCCCCAGGAATCAGGAAAGAATCCAAGTGGCCTCTGTCTCTAACACTTAAGAATCCTATGAAAAATGTTCTCAACTCTGTACCGTGGCCACTGTGGCTCAGTTGGTTGAACATGGCCCCCTGAACCTGCACTGAAAGATTAAGTTTCTTACATCTACAAAGTTCACACCAGGATAACCAACTAAATGATAGTTGGACATACACTCTTTTGCCTCTATTGCTTTCTTTTTTATGTATTCTGAACATCATGTACAACGTTTAATTTATAGTGTACTTTGCAACCTTTTTTCTGAGAATTTACAAATTAAAAAAGTAATATAATTTATACCATGAAAAACCTAAAGTTGGGGGAAACTGGAAAACACCCGAAAAGAAAACCTGCCCCATTGTGCAGTAATACAACATTCTCTGCCTCTTAGGACAGAGAGATAGAGACACCTCTCAGATTGATGTCAGGTTCCAGTTTTATTTGTGTTGTGTTCACTCCTTTAAAGCATTTTTACTTCCTATCTGGTTCCTTTTTTCTATAGGGAAAGCAAAAAGAGGATTTTTTTTCTCTTTAACGTGTATTCTAGCTGATAATGAGCATAGGAAAATGTACTAACCCTCTGTTCTGTTCAGGTCCTGGAAATGTGCCATGGGAGTGCATGTGAGAAGAAACAGAAGAAGGGGAATCTCAACAGAAGAATTGAAAACAAAGCAATCAATTCCTACTATGTCTCCTAGGCCTTCTTTAAAGCTTAAAGATTTTTTTTTCAAAGTTAAGCCTTAAGATATTGTGAAAAGTTTGTTTCAACCAAGTTTGCAAACTTTAACTCATCATAAAGTTTTATCCCATTTCCCAGCCTCCACAACAAATAACAAGAAATATATTTTTTAATCTATCTCAAATTTTTCTCTTTCATTAAGTACAAAATGTTAGCTATTTTTGAGGGACTTCTATTTTAGGGTAATACATAGGTGTTATTGGGAATCAAATACAAAGGAAACATAATCTAGAAGCCATGTAATAATAGAGATGACATGTATACATATACATATAAATTGCTTAATATAGCTTTACACACAAAAAATGGCAACAATAGCCTTGAATAGTTGCCTTTGCTCAGAATTTGTTTTAGTTTTCAGGGACAAATAATAGGTATTTACTTCTCTTCTTGATTTTCATCTTTAGTGTTTCTAAGGAGTCCCATTGATAAAGTCCTAAGTCCTGGAATACGTTATACAATTTATTCTCTCCATAGAGGAAATTAAAATTTAATTCAGAGACAGGAAACAAATAAAGACAAATCAATTTTATGCTAGAGCTCTATGAGCCCAGCAGCCTGGGAAATTCTGCCTCTGAGTGGACGCAGTTTATCGTAAGTTTTCTTTGTTTTTATAAGACATTCATTGATATAGAACTACTTCCTACAGCATTATTGCTATTGTAAGAATAATATTTCAGATCTTGAAATATCAGATGTGTTTTAAGCATAAAGGCATAGGGTGAAATATCTGTTGTGTTTTTTAGGGGTAGGTTTTGTTGATGTTATATGTTTTAAAAGTGTTTTGCCCAAAAATGTGTTGTCTTCATCTGAAGTTTCTTTTCTGTTGTTTATCCTCTAATGATGTGATCACAGAGCTTCCTTGAAGTCCTGACACGTGCATATGCTCTAGCAGTGCTTTTCAAACTTCCCTAATGAGAATAATTACTAAGGAGGGTTTATTAAACCAGAATCTCTAAGACAGGGGCCAGAATCTGCATTCCAATGAGCACACACAAGAAAGTTTTTGAAATATTGCTCTTGAGCAATTTTAAAATGCTATACCCTCTCTGGATTTATTCAGGAATTGATTAGAAATATGGGATCATGATGAGCATTATGAAATAAGGAATATACAGGAGTGGGCAAATGTAGGTTTACAGTTGTGAGTTTATTCTTGTACTAGAGGCCTGGTGGACGAAATTCATGCCCTGGGGGGGGGGGGTATCCCTCAGCCCAACCTGCACCCTCTCCAATCTGGGACCCCTCGAGGGATGTCCGACTGGCCGTTTAGGCCCGATAGGGATCGGGCCTAAACAGGCAGTTGGACATCCCTTTCACAATCCAGGACTGCTGGCTCCTAACCACTCGCCTGCCTGCCTGCCTGATTGACCCTAACTGCTTCTGCCTGCCAGCCTGATCACCCCCTAACCACTCCCCTGCCAGCCTGATCGATGCCTAACTGTTCCCCTGCCAGCCCAGTTGCCCCCAACTGCCCTCCCCTGCAGGCCTGGTCACTTCCAACTGCCCTCCCTGCCGGCCCGGTCATCTCTAACTGCCCTCCCCTGCTGGCCTGATCGCCCACAACTGTCCTCCCCTGCAGGCCATCTTGTGGCCACATGGGGGCGGCCATCTCATGTGTTGGAGTGATGGTCAATTTGCATACTGGTCATGACTAATTAGCATGTCTGGTTGTGACTGTGAGGGTGTTGTGACCAATTTGCATATTACCCTTTTATTGGTATAGATTATTATATTCCATACGAACTACTGTAAACCTACTTTTGCCCACCCCTGTGGAACTGATCCTTGAATAACATCCTTCAGTTCAATATATTTGCCTTGTATCAAGGATGATAAAGAAAATCAATTCATTGCACATTCTCCCCATGTCTGTGTGAGTTTTCTCCAGGGACTCCCAATTTCCTCCCACATCACAAACATGTATTCGTGACGGGAATTAATGCATCTAAATGGTCCCAGTCTGAGTAAGTGAGTTCTACAAGGGAAGGTTGTCCAGTCTGGGGTGAGTTCTCACCCTGTACCCTGAGCTACCTCCACCCCCAACCTGAAGTGGAATCAGCTTGTTGAAAAATCATTCTTAGTTTTTTTTATATATCTTTCTTAAATGCATGTATAGATCACATTTATTTGAGTGTTTAACATTAGAAGTGTTTTGGGTTTCTTTTTTTAAAACATAATTATTTCAGAGATGAAGGCAGAGGGAGAGAGAGATAGAAACATCAATGATGAGAGAGAATCATTGATTGGCTGCCTCCTGCATGCCCCCTACTGGGGATTGAGCCCTTGACCAGTGCACCCCTCAGTCCGCAGGCAGATGCTCTATCCACTGAGCCAAACCAGCTAGGACTCGGGTCCTTATTTAGAAGTTTGGTGATTTGTGTGTGTGTGTGACCAGAAATATGCTGAAGGAACCTATCTCTTGTTTATACCAATTAGCCTAGAGTAAAATTGGTTTTGTTATATGTCGTTTTGCTTAAAGTCGCAATTTCCTAGGACCTGTGGAAGATGTCAAGTGAGGACTTGTTGTATTAGAGGGTTAGATGTACACAATTGTGAATGGCCCTGAGAAATAAGGCTTGGAAAGGGTCTGGGTGTGGATGGAAAGATGTCAGCTGGCAGGGCAGTTGGGGAAGGCAGGCTTTTCCAGCTGATAGAGTAGGACAGGGAAGACAGGTGAGCCAGAAGTCTCAGTGGGGCCTTTGCCTCCATCTGTTGGGGCAAGCTTGAATGCACCCGCAGCCTTTTAAAGTATCCTCTGCGTCAGATTCTCTCCAGAACTAACTGGATGACCTTTGAAAAGTAAACACTGTTTCCTCACTCCCACCACCCACACCTCCTGCTAGTCTTGCCTTCCCCTAAAACTAACCTGGGAGCAAAAGGATTCTGGGAAATGTAGTTCCAGGTGAGCTGAGGCGGCTACTAGTGGCCTCACCTTATATCTTCAGCGCTCCATCATTTTCACCTGAACCAGCTTTATGCTGCTTTCCGTAACTCCAGTCTTTTCTCTCCTATCCTCCACTCACTAGCTCTGCAATGTAGTGGAGGTTAGCTAACCTTCAGGAGCCTTGGAAAACAGAGGTAAAAAGAATATCTACCTCCTAAGATTATTGTGAAACCCTAATGAGATCATCTAGGTGTGGTGTTTTTACCACAGCATCAAGCTCACGGTAAGTATTAAGTCAATGTTCATTACTATTATTCTTGATACTGCAGACCACAATTCAAATCAGTGGCATAATATAACTATGAAAATAGTTCTAATTCTGCATTACATAATATTGTTATTTGCAGTCTTAAAAATTTAATACAAAAAAAAAAGAAAAGAATTTAATACCGGCGAGAAGATTCAGACCTCCTGAAAGTATCAATCATTAGATGGCTGTTACAAAGTCAGCCATCTAATGGTTGTTACTTTCAGGAGGTCTGAATCTTCTCTCTGGTATTTGAAAGCCAGTGGAAATCATGGGGAATAATCTTTGCAATGTGCTGTGAGAAAGTAACTGTCAGCGGAGAACTCTATAACTACAAAACTTTCTATCAAAAACAAAGGCAAGATACATTTCACATGTGATATTTACCACTAAGAAACATTTCTTAGTGGAAATTCTAAAAGTATGCATTTTAGGTGAAAGAAAAATCATTCTAGAAAAGGGACTGAAATGTAAGAATGAATAATGAGCAAGGTTGTAAAATGTAATTAAATCTAAAATATGAATGCTAATAAAAGTAATATTAATACTAACCCTTTTAGTAACTGAGTCATCACACACTTTACCACTGAACAAGACTCATGAGGGTTTCTGTGACTTTTTTGAGACTTTGCTGTAGCAAACAAACAAAAGTTAGCTGTCTTGCTTTAATTGGGGCCTCCCTTTTACAAGGTAGGAAAAGATTCCCAAATTGACGCCTGAATTTGATGCTATGACAAGCAAATTACATATTGCTTAAAATTCAAAATAATAATGCAATGCTCAGTCTAGTACAAGTCTAAATCAAGAAAATATTTTATGTTTGTATTCTTTTAACCATTATAATTGTCAGGGGCTAGACTTTTAAAGCTTATGCAAATCTGACTGTAGCAGAAGCTAGTAGGTTTCTCCCAGTAGATATTTTTCCATTCTGTGGTGGAGACAGAGTTCCTTATTTTTAACTGGTCACATAGCCAACCAGAATCAAGTCTACATTTTCCAGTCTCCCTGGTAGCTCGCTGTAGCTCTGAGATTAAATTATGGCCAAAGAGATACATGATATTTAAACACTAAGTAACCTATTACATCTTTCTTTCTTTTAGTAATTCATTTGGGATTGCAATATTTGAGCCTTATGTTAAGTTTCCTGTTTTATGTATAAATTATTTACATTCTTTCTTCTGTTCGGAAATAAGTGACCGTTAGAATTACAATAAGAAAATGCTAACCTTACAGATTTAAAGAATCAGTTGCTAAAAAATCTGAAAGTATTTTTTGTGTGGCTCTAACTTGACAAGGCTATGCATATACTTCAAAAATTATAAAATGTATCAGAATTAACTGGGATAAAGAACTATTTTCTAATGTCATTTAAGTAATTAAAAATAATTGTTCCTTATAAATCAAAGATATAGAGTAGAATACTATTTAGAAAGTCAAACAGAGTCTAGTTCCTTTGGATTATCTTAACAAAATGTTTGACTTTATATTTGTAACAAACTCATCTGCCTAGTAACACAAATTTTAGCTAAAGTTTCCCAACTTTAAAAAATGCAGTATACAGTTACCTTTTTCTGAGTCTGACAACAGATTATGCATGTGAAAGAGAAATATTTGTAAATAAGATATTAAAATTGAACACTGATACTTATCTTTTTATACAGGCTAAGTAATAAAAATGTAAGATTATTCAATAGGTTAGTGATTTCAATATATATTTTATCATAATTTGTTTATATTATAAAATTTCTTACTATATTGGTTAATTTATAATTCATACTTATCAGTTTTAAAAATGTGGAATGTTCTTGCTTTTTAATTCCTGTATATTCTACCCGTTTGATCATTTGCAAAATGAATTGTCCTGGGATAGTGTTCTCCATCAAAATTGTCCCATCATTCCTTCCATTCTAAGAAAGCATAAAGTTTTAATGAGCAAGCTATTGTACACTGTCAAGAACTCTTTCTGTATATGATTCACAAAACTTTTAGGTAAAAATTTCCATGCCAACTTCTGTACGCCTTACTTGAGTACTAGTAAGTGGAAGGATACTTATCAATTACTTCTGATTGTACATTTGGCACCAAAGACCAAATACTTATCTATAATAATAAAAAGCTAATATGCAAATGGTCACCATGCCCTCACGCTGTAACAACCCATCAGCAGGAGGCTGCATCCCCGCCCAGCGCTGGCCAGGGACATGACTGATGCTGCGTCCCCACCCAGCACTGGCCGGGGATGTGATGCACCAGTGGGGCTTGATGGGGGTGGGGCCGGCCTGGTCTGGGTCTCGCCCAATGGAGGGGAGGCTGGCCAGGTCTGGGTCTCACGCGATTTTGAGGTGCGTGTGGGTGGGCGGGGACTTGACTCTGGGTCCCACGGCACACCCCAGACTCTGACAGGAGGGAGGAGGGAGCCAGATACCCGCACCCAGGACCCACACAGCAGGGCAGTGGCGGTTAGGGGCGATCAGCAGGCAGACAGGCAAGCGGTTAGGAGCCAGTGGTCCCAGATTGCTAGAGGGATGTCCGACTGCCAGTTTAGGCCCCTGAGGGGTCCTGGATTGGAGAGGGTGCAGGCTGGACTGAGGGACCAAACCTCCCCCGCCCCGGTGCATGAAGTTCATGCACCGGGCCTCTAGTATAGTATAAATATTGACTGATTGACCAAAATGCCTTTTACTCTTTAAGTACCACTCAGTTTACTATAGTTTACATGCTAAGTTAGTCATACCTTGACATCCAGTGGGTCATGCCCTATGTACCATAAAGGGAAGGAATGGAGACAAGACAGAAATAAAACATAGGCAAATCATTGGGGCAGACAAACCGAGTAGCACATGCTACCCCTCAGCATGTCACATACAAGTTTAGTGCAATAGCAACAAGTCATTGAAGCCGAATTACAGAGCATGACTTTAAGGCATTCTATGGAATGGCTGACTGTGATTTGAAATTGGCTTTAGAGAAGTCTCTCAAGAGATAGTGAGATTTTCATTCAACAATTTGAGGTTCAATAATAGGAGGATTCTAAAACCTTGGAGAAGACTGTCAGAAGAAATAAAGATATCTAATGCTAATTGGTATTTCTAGCTTGGCAACTTAGAGGAACTAGGAAACAAGATTTTGGGAGCCTAATAAATGACTAGAGGCAACACAATTTACAGTGGGATTGAGGTTTCAATCCTACCTATGTAAACTCCTTAGCTGTTTGTAAAATGGAGATAAGACTAGTACCCATTTTATGAGGTGTTGTGAGGATTAAATGAGAATTTTGGAATCAATTTGGCACAATCTTGTGAGATTAAATATCCATATACCAAATGATCCTAAAAGTCCATATATAATCTGCACCCATTCCCTCACCCCAAAAGATTCTTTTTTTAAAAAAATATATTTTATTGATTTTTTACAGAGAGGAAGGGAGAGGGACAGAGAGTTAGAAACATCGATGAGAGAGAAACATCGATCAGCTGCGTCCTGCACGCCCCCCACTGGGGATGTGCCCACAACCAAGGTACATGCCCTTGACCAGAATCGAACCTGGGACCCTTCAGTCACAGGCTGACGCTCTAACCACTGAGCCAAACCGGTTAGGGCACCCCAAGAGATTCTTATTCATGAGCACCAGGGGACGAGAATATTCATAACAGTGCTATCAAGAATAAAAAGTTGGAAGCAATTTTCAGAAGAATAAATATTATAAGCAGTGAGAATAAATGAACAACAGATACCATTTTGTATGAAATTTAGAAACAATTGTGAGTTGAAAAAATAAGTTGTGATGACAACATACACTATCATACCATTTTAGAGAAATGGTATGATAGAAACAAAGTAAAAAAGTACATGTTACCTAGAGTTGCATATTATATATGATAAAGATAAAAATATGGCAAGGGAATGATAAATATAACATTGCAGATAGTCACTCTTTAGT
>NW_005871063.1:10411202-10434108 GCF_000147115.1 Myotis lucifugus | reverse complement strand
AGGTTGCATTTTCTTCTGGTATTCAATCGGCTGTTTTGTCTGCACTGAAGAAAGATCGTACTTAATTATACTAAAACCTGAACTTATATAAGGCTCAAATTTTGCATCCCATATGAGTAGCAAAAGAAAGAAAGATGTAATAGGTTATTTAGTTCTAAATATCATGTATCACTTGGCCTATAATTTAATCTCAGAGCTACAGCGAGCTTCCAGGGAGACTGGAAAATGTAGACTTGATTCCTGGTTGGCTATGTGACCAGTTAAAAATAAGGATCTCTGTCTCCACCCACAGAATGGAAAAATATCTACTGGGAGAAACCTACTAGCTTCTGCTACAGTCAGATTTGCATAAGCTTTAAAAGTCTAGCCCCTGACAATTATAATGGTTAAAAGAATACAAACATAAAATATTTTCTTGATTTAGACTTGTACTAGACTGAGCATTGCATTATTATTTTGAATTTTAAGCAATATGTAATTTGCTTGTCATAGCATCAAATTCAGGCGTCAATTTGGGAATCTTTTCCTACCTTGTAAAAGGGAGGCCCCAATTAAAGCAAGACAGCTAACTTTTGTTTGTTTGCTACAGCAAAGTCTCAAAAAAGTCACAGAAACCCTCATGAGTCTTGTTCAGTGGTAAAGTGTGGGACGACTCAGGTACTAAAGGGGTTATTTGGGGTATTACTCTTGTTGCCCCGCCCTTGTTTGGGGTGGGGGGCAATCAGGGCCGGGGCCAGCTGGGGGGAGAGGCCAGGAGGTTGGCTGGCCAGCCCCACCCCCAGATTGGGCCGTTTGTTGGCCTCAGTGGCGTCATAGTGACTGGTCATTCTGGTCATTATGGCATTCCGGTTGCTGGCTTTTTATATATATAGATAATTGTCATATGTGATTTTATTTATATACTAGAGGCCCGGTGCATGGGATTCTTGCACTGGTGGGGACATGGCCTGCGGGGATTGGCCCGCTGTGGGAGCACTGCTCATCCCAGTCAGCTGAGCAGCTGTGAACCTGCCCTCTGATCAGCTGCTCCCTGGTCTGACATGTTCTGTGGAGCCAGAGCACTCGCCTCTCCAGGGGACCCGGTCGGGGTTGGGCCCAGGGACAATAGCACTGAGAGGCAGTGGAGTAGGCCTCAGTCCCGCAGCAGCCATGAACCCACCTCCCAGCCTCCAGGGTCAGCTCTGCGAGCCTGGCAGTAGGGAGCGAGGAGGAGGAGCCTGGGGCAAGGAGGTGACAATCGCAGCCGGGGTTCCTGCCCATCAGCCCAGTGTTCACAGCGGGAGCAGCCACTCATTCCGGTCAGCCAAGCAGCTCTCCCACTGTGGTAGCGCACTGACCACCAGGGGGCAGCTCCTGCATTGAGAGTCTGCCCCCTGGTGGTCAGTGCACATCATAGGGACTGGTTGATCACTTGTTCTGGTTGTTCTGCTTTGGTCGCTGGGCTTTTATTATATAGGATATATAGGGTGTTCCCAAAAATATATACACACTTTAACAGTTGATAACTCACTTAATTTTGAAAATGAACTGTATGTTAATAAACATTAGCTTTATAATCATGCAAAGTGTGTATACATTTTGGGGACACTCTATATAATATTTGTGTTTCAAATATAACCTAATTACATTGTAAATACTTAATTTAAAAGGGGATTTATGATTTTTAAGAATTTTGTTTATAGAATAAGCTCTTTTACTACATTTAATTTATTAATTATGACTTCATGGACATTTATCTTTATGAAAAAGTTTTCATTTTCTGTTGATCACCTTCTTTGGAATTAATTGATATTTTACCATCTCAGGCTTGTACATTATTTGTGAAAAGACAGGTATTGCAACACTGGTATTTGGACAAACTTTTTCTTCCCCTCTCTGCTTAACTAAGTCTTGGTTGTATGTTCTGTATTGTGTCACCCAGACACCCAGATGTTTTCAATGCTTTCAGGTTAACTTATGTCTCTGAATTTTTGCCTAGGCAATATTTCTCACATATGTAATTAGAATTTTATTTTGTACAGGTAAGCTTGATGAATACTGAACCAACAGCTCATTGCCACAGAATGTACACAATATTTAGGATGTCATAATTATGATTTATCTTGTCCAGATGGTGCAGTAGAATCTAATTACTTGCTGTGTCTTTTACTCTTTGCTTAAATCATCCAAGAGTAAGTAAAGTCATCAAATAGGTTACATGTACCTTGCCATTACTATCTAACTCAAATTTCACAGGCTTTTTCTGAGCATACCCATGAATAAAACAGGCTGCCCTATCTCTATGGGCTATCTAGAGTATTAACAGGATCTGAAATAAGTAACAATTATGCAAGATGAAGGTACCAAGAACAGATATACTAAAAAATAGAAATATGATCAGAAGAGAGAGGGTCATTCTGAAAGTGTCATAATCAGAGGTAGCAAATGGAGAAGTTGATATTTGAGCTAGATTTGAAGTGGGGGTAAGATAACATTGGTGGGTAGGATAAGAGCCTTAGAGGGCCAGGGTACGCCTTGAGCAAAGGACAGGAGAGGGTTCAGAAATCAGAAGTGATAAGGAGACTGGTTTTCAGAAAGCATTTTTTCAAGTTAGCCTTCTGTATTGTTTCACTGCCTCTTAATTCCTCTCTCTGCTATCTCTCTTTCTCAGTACAATCAGATTGTTCTTTTAAAAATACTTTCAATCATGTCATTTCCCAGTAAAAATATTCACTGGCCTCCCCTTCCACATCTTAAAACGTTTTCTGGGTATTAAACTCAAAGAGCTCCTCAGTATTATCATAATGGTTCTTTTGAACCATTTTTCCTATTAATTGCCTCCTATAAAACCATTCCATCAAAAATGTATCTGTTGCCCGGCCAGTGTGACTCAGTGGTTGAGAACTGACCTATGAACCAGGAGGTCACGGTTCCATTCCCGATCAGGGCACATGCCCAGGGTTGCAGGCTGGATCCCCAGTAGGGGGCATTCAGGAGGCAGCTGATCAATGATTCTCTCTCATCCTTGCTGTTTCTATAGCTCTCCCTCTCCCTTCCTCTCTGAAATCAATAAAAAATATATATTTTTAAAAAATGAATCTGTCCACTATCTTTAATCTTCTCTGATTTGCATGCTGGTCTACATTTCATTTTACATGTCTACCCTCACCGCTACATTTTATATTATCTGTCCCCTTGTTCTCAAATGTTCCTTTTTTTATTATTATTGTTTAAAGTATTACAAATAGTAGTACATATGTCTCCTCCCCCCCCCCCAATTGACCTTCCCCCAGCCTCCCCTACCCCCCGGCACATGCCCTCACCCCCACTCCCAGTGTCTTGCATCCATTGGTTATGCTTATATACATGCATACAAGTCCTTCAGTGATCTCTTACCTCCCCCCCCCCCCCCCCCCAACCCTCTCCAGGCTTCCCGCTTGTGTTTGAAAGACTGGTAAATGGTTCTCTGCCTCTTATCTAATTTTGTTCATCAGTTTATAATGCCTCTTTGTATGGATAATAAAGTGTTCTTTTTCTTGTTCACTCCTAATACTACCTGTTTCAAGACACATATCAAGTCTGCTTCCTTCAAAACACTCCCAAAATCCCACAGAAATTATTTTCTTGTCAAAATTCTCTTTAGTACAAAAAGTACTACACCAAACTATTTAACCATTTAAATAACAGAAAACAGAGGATATAGAAAGGGAAAGATCACAAATAAAAATAGAAGAGTAATCTTTAGGGCTAAAGAATGTAAGTTTTCATATAAAAAATATCTACTGTTTTGCCCTAGCCAGTTTGGCTCAGTGGATAGAGCATCGGCCCGGGGAATGAAGGGTCCAAGGTTTGATTCTGGTCAAGGGCACATACAGTTTTATTCATCAATGATAGATACAGTCTACACAAAAATGAGTCTCCATTTATTGATGGAACTAATGTTTAAGCCAAGACTCTCAATAGACTGTGGGAATCTTTTCCTTCAATATGACTTTCAGACGTTGCCTCCTTTTTTTACAAAGTGGTTTCATACATCTACATAAAATTATAAGAAAAAAAATTGAAACAATGTTATAACTATTGGCATTAAGTAGTTTAAGAGCTTTTAAAAGCTTAATAAATTATTTGAATGTTTTAAAATTATTTTTCATAAGCCATCTATGTTCAAGGAGGTTAATTATTTTAAACAATACAACAGATATGATACTCAAGATACGAATTAAAAAGCTTAGCTCACTCATTGCTCACACCTGAGAAATATATGTATGAAGTTATAACACACACATATGCCAGATATCATTTCATTGAGATTAAAGTGATTTCATCATTTTAACACTGTATTTTTTATATCTCTATTCTTTAAGCAATATTTCAGACACCAAATTTCCTTTACCATAAAACCAATGGCCAAATATATTTATTCTAATAATTACATAGATTATATAAGTGGAATATCAGTATTCTAATCTGTTCCCTTGTTCTCAGGTATTCCTTTTTGTGTTCAGTCCTTGTGCAATAGTCTCCTTGATCACACCTCACAACAATTAAAGTACTCATTTTTTTTCATATTAGAACATTTTTTGATGATTTCCAGACCTAGGCATTTTTTTGAAGGGTGGGGAGAAAGGAGTAGAGAAAGGACATGGAAAATATATCAGCATTCATGAAAATGTTTCATTATTCTAGAATATTATTTTTAGTTGTAGGAGAGGAAAACAAAACAACAATTTAAAAAAAAAAGATTTGACCATACAAAGAAAAAAAAAATAAAAGCAGTGTATTCATAAGTATAAAGCAATCTGATTTTAAACATGAGAAAAAAAAGAAAATAAAAACAGTTTCTGAAGTATAATTATCATAAATATGGGAACCAGTGCCCTAAACAAACTCCAATGATCAGAGACCAAATTAAACATATTGTTATGCTATTTAAAATAAAACTATATTTCTAGTTTAATTCATATACCAAATAAAATAACATCTTAAAATTGAAAAAGGGGGGAATTGTATGTAGCATTTTATGACTTCCTACTTCTAGAACATGTGTCTCATACCCCCAACATTTATACAATGCAGGTTTTTCAATTCTCTCTTTAAATTAAACCTTTGGGATTACTCAAGCATGACTGATACACTTAGATACTATCAGGCGTTCAATACACACTATGTGCCTTTGATTTATCTGACAAGCGACAACAAGGCTGTATTGAGTTAAGCTCAGACACTATCACTAAATGAATATGTGCAGGACCTGCCTGTGGTTATTGTCAGACCAGTACAGAATTCTTGTTCAATATCCTGTCTGGGAAGCAGCTTCTACCAGATGCTTCCAAAGAAGGGCAAAACCACCCATAATGCAATTGGGTGGACATGCAATTCTATACCCCTGAGGGAAAACACTTCCTCCTGCCCCAGGTGGTGAGCCACTCATAGTCTGTTCATATTCCTCCGAGGAGTGGTCTCCTCAAATAGTACCCTTTAAAAGGACTTTTCTTTTTATAGTATAGACTTTCCCTTTAAAACACGAATAGCACATCAGTGATTATAAGTCACCTCAGTAGGAAATCTTCAATTGGTCGGAAAGGATTGCTTTTCCCCATTCTTCACAACAAGGGATTACTTTATTTAAGTGATGGCAAACACATATCTTCTGATATTTTGCTCATTTCTTCATACCATGTATAAAATTATATGATAAAGTATGTAGTAGAAATAAAATGGATTTACGTGTAAACTGAGAGGCCTGTTATACAACTGAACAATGGCCAGACAATATTTAAAAAAATAGAACCGAACTCAAACCCATACCTCTGTAACAGCCATCTTGGGAAACCAAACATCCAGTCCAAGAAGTCAAACAATACCCAAGTAGCAATCATGGTAAAATGGTTAACTTGGCCAAAGTCTGCCAGCTTCCCTGTTCTGTCCCTCTCCCTTGAAAGCCTCCAAGCTGAGAAAGCCAAATATACTCTTGACTGCATTTTTAAGAATAAAAAATTAAGATAATGAGTAGACAAATTTATAACCACAGAACATCAGATTTTTTTAAAAAAAGAATTCTATAGGAAAAATAAGTTGTATTTCATTAATATTGACTTTAATATTAATATTGACTAAAATAGAAGAAAAGAAATACAAATATCAAATCAAATTATGGGTATTAAAACAAACCATTCTTATGAATAATTCTAGATTGAGCCTTCAGTTTTACTTTAGTGATTTTACTTTGGAGTGATTGGATTTCTGTCTCTAGACCAGCACAAGTGGATTACCATTCAGTCTTGAGAGATTTAGTTTCCATTCAGTAACTTATTTACAACATAGTTCTTTCAGTTCCTTCCAATAAACTTTGTCTCAGTGTGAAAAGATCCTGGAGACCCTGTTGCATATGCTGGAGGTAGAGTTTTGAGGGTATTTATTTACATTTTAGTCATAATAAAGTTGAGAAAATGTTTGTTATTTCAGCACAAAGGGCCATAACAGTGCCACATTATGAAAAAAAAATGTCTTGGGAAAATATGAGACTTAGAATCATAATTATGTTTTGTCTTTTTTTAGATTTGATCACTTGAATTTTATTTTTATATGGTACCAAGCAGGCCTACATTCTTTCATTTCTTATGATTACAAGCAGCAATAGATCACAATAAGAGGCTATTACAAGAATTGAATAGACTTTATATTTATACTTAGCCAATAGGCTTGCTCTATGATTCATATAAATTTCTTCTTCACAGGTATGTGGTTTACAGACATCTCTTATATTTACAGTGTTACTAAGGCATATTACTATTGGCTTCATATGGGAAACCGACTCAAAGAATTTAAACATTTTTTATGGAAATATGCTGTAAGTGATAATGCCTAAATCAGAACCCAAGTCTTCTCATTTCAAACTAAATGTAATTCCCGTTACTCTGTTTGTGTCTCAGCAGAAGGAGACTATGCGTGCCGGTTCCCAGGTTTTCATTAGTACAGAATATATACCTTCACTGAATGCCTAAACCTAGTTACAAGCATATGTTCATTACTAATATACTATTACTAGAGGCCGGGTGCATGAATTTCTGCATGGGTGGGGTCCCTTGGCCTGGCCGGTGATCGGGGCCAATTGGGGGTTGGGGGTAAGCCGGCTGGGGGGAGGGACTGTGAGAGGTTGGCCGGCAGGCCCCTCCCATCAGGGCCAATGGTGGGGGGGACTAGCCAGCTGGGGAGAGGGACTGCAGGAGGTTGACTGTGGGAGCACACTGGCCACCAGGAGGCAGCTCCTGCATTGAGCATCTGCCCCTTGGTGTTCAGTGTGTGTCATAGCAACTGGTGGACCAGTTGTTTGGTCGCTTAGGCTTTTATATATATAGATAATGCCTATTAAATATCAAGCAGTATATTTGGTGATTTATAGATATTTTCTTTAATGTTTAAAATAATTTTAAAAGGTAGTTATTATTATCTCCACTTTTAGATAGGAAAAATGAGATTCTATGGTTAAATACCATGTCTGAAGTCACACATATACTTACAGGCAATAATAGGCAAACCAAAACAAACCAAAAAACAGCTACCAGAATTTTCCTTTGCTTGCTGGTGGCTAACCAGCTCTACTAACTGTCTTCATCACAAATATAGTGAAAACTCTGAGCTTTTAAAACATCCAGCTTATACTATAAATCACTGATTTGAGGCAAGGATATTTGAGATGGACTCAGGTGCACATTTAATAGAAAAGCTATTGAAAAATTTAAATTGCTATTCTTAGTAAGAAAAGTGTCCTAGCAAAGGGTACATTCTCTTTACTGTGACAAATTACTTGATTTTACTGCTATTCATGTCACAAGTTTTATGTGACCTAAATGAACTCATCAAAGATCTATTTAAAAGATGGGTCAATTGACTTATTTCTCCAGTTCAACAGGACTGAAATAGTGTCTGGGATGTTCTTTTAAGCATTATGTCAACATTCAGCCTTGTCTCATTATTATTCATCTATGGTAACAGGCAGTAAGGCAGAGAATGTGGGAGCAGATGCTGGTGTATTCGTAGATGTGGTGATGGGAACGTGTGGAAGTGCTTTTCTGATTGTTTCAATTTTCTCTGTAGGACACAAAATAGTTATCTGAGATTAAGGCTGGGAGAAAATAGTGTTGGAAACTAAGGAAAGAAATGATGGACTATTTGTCTTTGGAAGTAAAGTATGATTGCAAGGAAGCATGAAGAGCCCATTTGAGGTTCACGGTCTTATGTTAGAAGTGGCGCTAGTCAATATGTTGTGTGTCTTCCTCCAACCACACTCAGCTGCAAGGGTTCAGGGGTAAAGAAATTGTTTATAATCAGCCAAGCAAGTTTGATAAAGAGAGGTTCAAGGAAACAAGGGTGTATGCAAGAAAGTGTTTCTGGGTAAGGAAAGGAAATTGACATCAGAGAGTGAAGGGTAGTAAAAAGATGGTAAGGTTAATTGTAGAAATTAGAAGTATTCAATTTCAGAAAGTTATTTCGCCTATATGAGTCAACAAGTATCCATTTCTAATGTAATCTTTTATATTAGCTCACTGGGTTGAATTCTACTATATATGGTAGAGGGAACTTAACTACCAATGCATCTCAATCCCAGGAATAACTTATTATAAAAAAATTTAAATTTTATTTATAGCCACATATTTAAATGGGCAGATGGCACATTTAAATGGGCAGATGGCCTAATTTATCTTAATTTAATAACCAATCACAAACCAATTTACAGGTTATATTCTTATATTTTAATCATTTGCAATTAAAATATATGAATGTAAACATCTCTATACTTATTGATGTCCATACAAGTCAGGGATACATATTGCTCCCCAAAGGGGATACATTCAATTCACAAAGTGCAATATATCTAAGTGTAAATAGATCTATCTATATCTATATCTATATCTATATCTATATCTATATCTATATATCTATATCTACATCTACATCTACATCTATATCTATATGATAGCTATAGCTATCTTATTTATATTTCATCCCTGTATCTTGGATGGCTTTTCACTATTCATTTCTCTAAGAGTTAGTGAGAAGAATCATTCTTAGAGAGACATTCATATCATTCATTTTTCTGCTTGCATCCATTTCTTTAACTCAGTGTTTTCCAATGTTGGATCTGTAACAGAATCACTTGTAAGTTTTTTAAAAATATTGACACCTAGGCTCTTTCTTAGACCACTAAACAAAAACATGAGGGGTGGGTGGTGGTGGTGGTGTAGGCTTCTGTATATAGTTTTTAAAGCTTTCATGGGCAGCCATAGTTGAAAGCCAATAGCTTAAGAAAATGTTTATGTATCTAGTAATGTTGAGCTGTGCTTCCTTTAGCAGAGATGATCAATGGCTAACAAAAGAAAAGTCCACTTATTATCTCTCTGGTCTCATAACTAAAAAAAAATGTCATTAGTGAAGTACCTACACCAAGGACATTAAAATATATTATTCATATGATCTTTTAAACAAGCTCAAATCAATGATTTATAACATATTTTTTGTTATGAATGAAAACTATAGCAGACCAGGTTATGTTATGTTAGCAAACATGATTAGTTTTATGTAATCAATAGTGGAAACTCTCAATCAAATCAGAAATTGCTCTCTGGAGAATATAGCTTCTCTATTAGAGTGAGAATTGAATAGTAAGTAATTTACATAACTAAGATTGTAATTCCTCCTAAAGAATTTCTTCTTTACATAAAAATGTGGATATCCCCGCCAATGGGGCTCAGTGATTGAGCATCAGCTCATGAACCAGGAGGTCACAGTTAGATTCTTGGTCAGGGCACATGCCTAGGTTGCGGGCTAGAACCCCAGGAAGGGGTATGCAGAAGGCAGTTACCAGTTATGCTCTCTCATCAATGATGTTTCTATCCCTCTCTCCCTCTCCTTTCCTCTTTCTGAAATCAATATAAATAATCATCATCCCAAAGAGGCATATTTCGGGGTGGCAAACCCTGCTCCCCTTCAATTGGATGAGAGCATTGCAAACTGCCAAAGTAATAAAAAATGGCTTATATTTAAGAGAGAGGGAGAGAGAGGTTCAAAAAAGAGAGGAGGGAGTTTGGAAGAATGTGCAAGCACACTGAAAAATTAAATAGAAATGTGTATTAAGAAAGCAAGGAAAAAACACTGATAGGTGAATCTGAATTTGAGAGGATAAATGAGTTCCCCCTCTGCCTTTGGAAAATCAATTCCAAAGTAATGTAGAGGTACACTAGGAGATGGAGAAAATAGAAATAAATAAATAGAAGCTGTTGCATTTTAGTTAGTAGCAGTCAGAAGGAATTAGGATTGGATGTGTAAATCACTGAGAAAGTTGTATCTGTAGATTTTTGTAACAAGTTGGCCTAGTTTGTTGGGGATGATAAGATTCAATACAGCAAGGATACTCTACAAAAGGAAGGCTGAAAAACAAGTGGCATTTATTTCCCATCTATGTATGTTTCAGCCGTGCAGGGACTGGTATACAAGCACATGTATAATGTATAGTTTCTGCATCTATGAAGGTGCACTTAGGAAGATGGACAAATAGCTACAGGACAGACAATAGGGTGAATGAGAGGGGTATGAAAAAAGTGCTTTGGAAGCATGGACACACACATCTAGACATGGGATCCTGGTAGACGTGGGATCTTGGAGAGTCCCCCCCCCCCCGCCCCCTGCAGAGGAAAGGACAGCAGATAATCTCCGGGTGAAGACAGGGTTATGGCTGGATGGAATATTGTGTCAGGCAATGCTTGTACTTCTGAAACACCTGGAAGATGATTTCTTAATAGATGGATTCTGTGAGATGAACCAGGTGAGGTAAATGATCAAATCATCAAAATTTGTATATTCAGGTATATATGGGATTTGCAATAGATATATTTTAAGTAAAAGAGAGACATAATCAGTTTTTTTTTAATTTTAAAACACTTCTTTGAAAGACTGATAATTTTGAAAATAGGATGACAGTTATGAATATATCATATCAGCCAAGGGTCATGAGCTGAAGATCCAAATTAAGACTGGAAAACTGTGCATAGAGAGGTAGGAATAGATTCAAAATGATGATTATGATGATGATGATGGTCTTGATGATAGTGATGCTGATGAGGATGGTGATGATGATGATAGGTAACACTTTTGAGCACTTTACTAGACATGTACTGTGGAAAGTTTATTAAATAAATTATATCACATTAGTCTTATGATAGCCCTATAAGGTTAGACCTATTTTTATCTTTATTTGAAAAAGAGAAGAAATTAATCCTTAAAATGTTTGAGTAACTTGTTCAAAATTATAGAGATACAGCTGTCGCCCCCACCCCTTATCCATGATTTTACTTTCTGAGATTTCAGTTACCCATGATCACTTGAGGTCCAAAAATATTAAATGGAAAATTACAGAAATGAATAATTCAGAAGTTCTAAATTGCACCCCATTCTGAAATGATTGGACCTCACACTATCCTGCTCTGTGTCACCCAGGGTCTGAATCATCCCACGCTCTATATGCTGCCTGCTCATTAGTTACTTAGATCAACTGTCTCCGTACTGCAATGCTTGTGCTCAAGGACCCAACATTCTATCTTAGGTAAATAGGACAATGACAGTCCCACTTATTAAAGATATCAGATTTTCTAGAACAATATTGGTTTGGGGAAGGACAGTCTAATAAGATTTAAGCTAAAATATATTTGGAGCTATCTGCATAGAGCAGGGGTGGGGAATGTCTGGCCCCAGGACCATATAAGGCCCGAGAAATCATTTGGTCTGGCCCTGCCGAGGCATTAGGGATGAGTTAATTAAATGTTTGACCAAATATAGCAGGCTAATTTTTAAGTTGATAATTTGGTATGGCCCGCAAATTATTTTACATAGATCCAAATGGCTGTTGGCAGAAAAAAGGTTCCCATACCTGGCCTAGAGAGAGAACCAAACTACACATTTTCTCAAGAGAGACTGTATAGCAAAGAAAAGTATTTTGCAGATACGCTTAATGAGACAACATAGTTTGGGGGTTTTCTATTCTTCCTTTTCTTCAATGCCTCATGATTTTGTCTTATTCTATTGGTGACTTGAATTATTTTAAAAATAAACTGAAGAAACTTAACATTGCTTTTTGAGTACCTGCTAAGTTAAGAAAATAAATTTAATCCAAATCATAAAGTCATGTCTTTGAAGAATACATATTCTGAAGAAAACCTTTTTCAGTATAATGACAATAATGTCTATTTATTCCACAATTCAAACTGCAATAAAATCCCTGTCTCTTCTCCATTAATTTGGATGCTCATCTCTGCTCTTGTACTGACGCATTGTAATAATTCTTCCATCTGTAATTTTTACATCTTTACGAACTTTTATCTGAGAGCATCTATCTGGTCTGGTAATTACTGTTCTATTGCTTTTTTCATGGCATAACTTTTCATGTTAAAGAAGAAAAACACTGAGAACAACCTTTGAAAAGCATACAATTTTCCTTGTAATACATAAATTACTTTATTATAAATTAACAGATTATTTATAAATTATTTAAAATTATCTTATTAAAATTTATGATGATTAAGCTATAAAAGAAAAAAGTCAATACTTTATCTGTCATTCTTTCCTGCATGTTACAAATTTAGGGAGACTTCCCTGGCTAGTGTGACTAAGTTAGTTGGGTGTCATCCATGCACCAAAAGATTGCTGATTCAATTCCAGGTCAGGGCACATACCCAGGTTGCAGTCTTGATCCCTGGTAGGGGGCATGCAGAATACAGTCAATGAATGTTTCACTCTCACATTGATGTTTCTCTCTCCCTCTCCCTTTCTCTCTCTCTACAAATCACTATATATATATATATATATATATATATATATATATATATATATATATATATAAATTTAGGGAAGTTGATAATCCTATATAATAAAAGGGTAATATCCAAATTGACCCTAATGGCAGAATGACCAGGAACAACTGGTTGCTATGACACACAATGACCACCAGGGGGCAGACGCTCAATGCAGGAGTTGCCCCTGGTGGTCAGTGTGCTCCCACAAGGGGACCTCCGCTCAGCCACAAGCCAGGCTGCAAGTGCAGTGGTGGTGGGGGAGCCTCTCCCGCCTCCTCGGCAGTGCTAAGGATGTCCGACTGCAGCTTAGGCCCACTCTCCGGAGGGAGAGTCAGACATCCCCCAAGGCTCCCTGGCCAGCTTATCCCCCATGGAGCGGGCCTAAGCTGACTGGTGGACATCCCCCAAGGAGTCCCAGACTGCGAGAGGGCGCAGGCTGGGCTGAGGGACCTCCCCCGAGTGCACAAATTTTTGTGCACCAGGCCTCTAGTTTAAGATTAAAAGCTTCCACAGGAAAACCACTAATTCTGAAGTTTTACTTGGATGGCTTCTTGTTCTCTCAGGAATTGTGTCTTTTTGGCAGTGTGGATAAAGATCTGTGCATCCCTGCAAACTTGATAATGACATTCTGTCACCAGAGAGCACACAAGGTCAACCCCCTGGAGGCGGAAAAGAGAAAGTCTTATTCTAAATGGACAGCTAATGAAGTACTTAAAAGCACAGCCAGGAAAATGTGTTGCTAGAACAAGATCTATACAAATTTGTTTGAGGCCTCCAGCTCATTGATTTGTTTATGGAGATGTCTCAGATTCATATATCTTTCACTGCTGTTGTTGTGCATAGATTAAAGGCATACTGAGCACATCTTATTTGGTGAGAGTTCCCAGAGGGAGTATCAGAAATAGCAGCCTCCATCATTAATATCTGAGGATCTCCTGCTTGACTGAAAAAATAATAATTAAATAGTAATAGCTTCTCTAATTGTGTTTACATTACAACCAATTCTGAATGTCAGTAATTTCTTTGAAAAAGCAAACAAAACCACATGTTCTAAATATTTCCATGACTGTCCATCTCATTTATATGTAATTTAGCTGTGTCTAAACAAAGCAAGCAAAGGAAGCATCAGATAATTGAGGGAATTAGTTTTTAAAAGTTGACAAAAGTTAGATCACAATATTTTTGTCAACTTTTAAAAATAATAGCATTGATTCTCCACTCCCATTTCCTATGAATATAAGTAAAAATGCAAATTAAAGTGAAAGTTTATACAATGTGTAATCTTGTGTTTTAGCAGAGAGCTGATTAAGATAGAGTAGACAATGACATAAACACTCCTAGGGATCAGTACTTAACTAGTACATGTCTTTTAAATGGGGACCTGTGGGGGGGAAAAAAAAAACGACTGGTATAACGGCGGGAAAAATAACAGTCCCTGGTCCTGGAAGAGTTTATAATCAATTGAGAAAAACTGACACTTAAACATACATTCAACACAATATTTCACATAAGTACTACAGTGAATATTTACCAGAATCATACAAAAGCATTGAAAATAAACCTGTGTTAATTATAGAGGCTGTAAAAGCAACTCTAAAATGAAAAAATATAAAAATCAGTAGGAAAGCTATTACTATTACAAACACATTTAAGTACACTACAGTTCTCACTAATTAGTAAAAAAATATCTGTATTCAATACCTTATACATATTCCAATGCAGTAGGAATTTATAATGACATAATAGATAAAAATGTCAATGATTTCAAATTTTCTTTGAAATACCACCTTCTTATCTAACTGTCACAGTGCTACACCTTAGGTCAGCAGCCTAAAAATTTTAATGCCATTCAATTTAAAGCTGAAAATTACAGAGAATACTATAGAAATTAAAATATATCTATAGATTATAATCTCTACTGCAGATCCAATCACTGTATATTTATGAAGAAATTAGGCCTCTTAAAATTAATTATTGAAAGAATGACAGTATGCCCATACCAATTATGCTATTGTCATTTCATTTTTAGGGTCTTTGAATTCTTCTTACTAATGGACCAGTTAAACAAAGTAATTGAAAAAAAATGTAATTTTTAAAAATAGTTTACCCTTTATGTTAGCTATTTTCCATAGTAGAATTGTACGTCTGTGAGGGTATTTCTAGAAGGGAATAATACTTATTATTCTCCTTATCGACAATACTCTTTTTAGTTGTCTTAATAGTTCTTCTCATAGAAATTTTTCATTATATCGGATATTGGTGTGAAGAAACCTGAGGCCAGTGTGGTTTTGTTCTCCTTCTCCCAAGCCTCTCTCCCTCTTACTTTTGCACATGGTACCCTGAACAATTATTTCCTTATCTTGAAAATATAACATCTTAACCGGGGTATATCTCAGAGTGGATTTTTTTCTAGAATAATTCAATCAAGTTTTTTAGTAACAGGTATGCCTTATCAGTATACTAATTTAATTCTTCCTTCATTGAAATAAAATGGTATATTATTACATCCTTTAATATTTTTTTCTATTCCAGGTGTTGTGTGGTCTACTTAGGAAACACAAATTATCCTGATGTTTGATATATTTAGTTGTCTTAATCAGCTCTTTTCCAAGTATTTGGTATTATCAGTAGTTTTTAAATCCTTTTTCTACCCAATTTATTTATTTCATTATTGTATTCTCTTTCTTCTTTGAGACTCAATGTTTTTATAACATTGTTGATTGGTTCATGATTTTGTTCTTCTAAGTGTACAATCTCCCTATTTATGTAATTTTGCACTTTTGTCATCTGAGTAATTCATTTCATTAGAAGTATGCTACTCCTAAATTCTTCTATGAAAACAACTGAAGCTTTGGTAGGGTTATTTTTTTTTTGTCTTGGGTTTTATTTCCTCTCAGAATTGTGATTTTTACATCATTATTTTACCTTCTTATAATTTTGTAGATATATGCCATTCTGACTCTTTATTTTACTCATTTCTAACACAAATAATTTTCTAATATTTTTGTTTCTCTGATACAGTTTGGTTAATTTCTCCTTAACTCTTTTACTATGATATCTAAGACTTTTCTCCACATCTAAGATATTACCTGAGAGGTATGAATTATGTATTCTTTCTAATTTTCTCAGATACTGGGCATATGCTTGTATTTATGTTGGGGGGGAAGTGGGAGCATGTTAGCATCGAAAGTGCTAAGTCAGAACTATGTTTTAGTTTAGGAACTGGTAATTGGTCAGTAGTTCTATTGGGATATAATCTATCTTTGTTTGAAATATTAAGCTTTGAACTTTTCCCTAACGCATTAGGGTCAGTTAGTTTCTAGAAAACACACAACCCAAATATCCTCATTAATTCAATTTGTTCATTTTTAAGATAGGAAATTCATTGTCAGCCACTTTATTCAGGATGTTAGAGATTGTTATGAATGCCTGGCCAATGTGGCTCAGTGGTTGAGCGTCAATTTACATCTTTGGGTTGTTGTGACTTCCACTGTAGGTGAAGTACCTGATATAGTCTGTCATAGAGTGTCCTCAAAATAGTATTTATTATTCCTAGCTAATATTCTAGTTTTATTCAATTATAATAAAAGTGTAAAGTAAAACCTACACTGTGATTTTGTCATAAATGTAAAAATGCACACAGACATTTATGTAGTAATTATATCTTCACAGTATGGTATGAAAAATAAACTTTGAAAATTCCAAAGATCTGAAAACAAAATGAATGTGTAAAAGTTTTTCCATATACTTTCTTAGAACAATAAATCTGAAATAGTTTAAGTATTTCTCATTTCACATTAGAGTCAACAATTCTTAAATTTTCATTATTTTGAACATTTATACCAATTGATTCCCATTTATTGTGTTTTCTTTTCCATTTGTAATAGTTATTTCAACTGAAAATCTCATGACAAATTTATATACATTTTAATTTAGAAACCAAAATATTAACAAGATGTGTATTTTGAAGGTATATGTGTCTCAGCTTTTGTTTGGTAATCTATTCTCTCACGTATCTTTTGGTGAGAGAAAACTCAGATTGCAATTTAATAGATCTAGAAGTGAAGTACATAAATTGATTAATGCAAATTTAATCAACTGAGCATATTAATTATTGAATTCTTCAAAACCCTACATCTACTAAAGAAAATATTGAGAGAGAAAAAGACAGATCAGCAATGTGCCTAAAGAAAAATAGTAATGTTTAAAAAGGTTACATTATGTTTCATATTACACTTATTTTTTATATTTCATTCATAGGGGTTATGTGCCATTATTTATTTATTTTTCCATTTTGAATTGTTACTTTTCTTTTAGATTTTCTCTTCCCACTTGTATACATCAATAAACCCATTTGATATTCTGACAGTATCCACCCAGTGATTTTCTAAATCAAATTCAGAAGAACAACTGCTATGAAATTTTGATAGATTTTGTTGAACTTAAGTTGCCTTTTAGTATGGCTGTGAATCTGTGGACTGGTGGCATTTAATCCATTGTGGAAACCTACCTATTCACTTAAATCCATATTAAAATTTTTCTGTAAATATTTTCTAGAAAATAATTTATTTCTGCTTACTTATACAATTCATAATACTTTGTTCATTGAAAGTGCTTTATTCATTGTTTTAGTGAGGAATTTATTTTTCAGAATTTTAATAAATCATTGTTTACATACAGAAAGTTTTATGGGCAGTTCTTTTATAATTACAGAGTTCACAAAGCAAGACAACCTGTCCTTGAGCCTCAGAAATGGTTGCACGTGAGAATAATCCACCAGGCATATCATCCCACCAGTGCATATCACCGTTTTCCAGCACTAAGTTCTACTAAGGATGCTGCTGTCTGTGGCAAGTTTACCTCTTATGAGGCAATTAAGCTTCTCAAAAATGCAATCGCTATAATGCATTAAGCAGTATAATGAAAAGAAAGTGCAGACCTACTGATCTAGAGGGTCTTCGGAAACCTTTCATTACTCTTGTCTATCTTCTGCCACATTTTCTGTAACTGTAACTAACATATTAAATGCATTATGTGAAGATATTTTGAGCAGCATTCTCATAGCAATTATTCATTACTTTAGGCTTTGACACCAAGGATGAAACTCAACTCAATGCTGTGGGACTAAGTACCACCTTTTGTATCATTTATGTTTAACTAAATAAACCCAAAATGTATGGTCAGAAAATTAATATTGGGGTAAACCATTTTCAGTTCCAAGAGGCATTGTCTTTTGAAGAATCAGTTACTAACCACTTTTCCCATTCCTCATCTCCCTCACAGGACAATTATGATGTTGCCATGGAAAAATCAGAGCCCTCTCTAAAATGTCATGTGGCATTTAAAAACATAAATTTCCATTTTCAGTGCTTGCACAAATCCTATGATTTTTTTTTCCTCTGGAGCAAAGAGACTTTAATGCCTTCCTGGTGTGTTTTTCAGAGCACGGGATCAACTTCACACATGGAATATATTTGTAAAGAGACAGACAGAATTATGTCATCCCCAGAGGGGATAATAATCAGGTAACCAGCCTACATTTGTTTCATTAATCATATTTTTGTGACTAAGAGAATTAAGAATAGAGTTGCTTATTAGACTCATAATGACCTTGTTCCCAGCCTCCAGGTTTGGTGTGGCAAACCGGTTGACCTGTCTGCATAATGTGTCATTGGTAAAGTAAGGATAATAATGCATAATATCTTCCCATTGACTTAGGGCTTGGGAAAGTGATTTCACATTTTGTGTGTTACTTGAAAATTTTTAAATGACCCAGGTGCTAATGGTTTACCCGGCAAAGAAAACCAAGGCATACTATCATAGGATGATTTGAAGAAGATTTTAAGTGAATAATTATATTAATATTATAAGTAAATTGCATATCATTCTTATATCATAGGATTTAGGGTTACTAGCTTTAAGTAAAAATTAAAATGTAGATATCAGGGGTATTAGGATTGGAGGGAAATAATAATATGGAATTTTAAAGAGAGAATCTCATTTTAGGTAAGGAAATTTTACATCACATCTGGTAAAAGATAATTTAGTAAATATATTTGGATACAATTTAGCATCTAATTGGAAATGATAATGACTGGAAATGTTAGGCTTTATTATAAGCTTATGGGATAAATTTGATGGGGTGAATGTATAAAACAGGGGGATCAGATACTTGTTGTCAACAAACTATCATTTGAAGTAAAGTTATAATAACATGCATTCATAAGATGATAATATTTATTAATTTAAAGTCATATAATAGTGATGATCATAACTGATAAAACTCCAAAGAGTTTTAAAAGCCAGCTATGAAGAATCTTCCTATTAAGAGGTGGTAATTTTCCCAAGTGACAGATACACATGTCTGTCATTATCAACTTGCATAGAGAGAAGAATGCAGAATGGGGTAGAAACGATGTTTCTTTTTTTCTCTTTTTTAAAAAAATATATTTTATTGATTTTTACAGAGAGGAAGGGAGAGGGACAGAGAGTCAGAAACATCGACGAGAGAGAAACATCGATCAGCTGCCTCCTGCACACCCAGCTGCCTCCTGCACACCCCCCACTGGGGACGCGCCCGCAACCAAGGCACATGCCCTTGACCAGAATCGAACCTGGGACCCCTCAGTCCGCAGGCCGACGCTCCATCCACTGAGCCAAACTGGCTAGGGCATGATGTTTCTTTTTAAAACAGATAAGGTAGACCTGACAACTATTCCTCTCTCTCTTCCTCTCTCTCTCCCCTTCTCCCGCTTTGTTGTTCACAGAACCCCAGTTCTGCTCAGGCATTGGATACACTAAAGAGAAGTTCAATCAGCTAAGCCATTTATGATTGTAATTCAAATTTCACAATAATAGATGGTACAAGTATAAACATGTAATTGAATTCTGGCCCAACAAACATAAAAGAAAATCTGTCAGGGGGATTCTGGAAAAGGCCACTTTCTCACTGATAACATGGAAAAGTAGAGGCAAAATCAAGGTCTTCTCTTTGTTGGATTCTTTTCTAACACCTGAAAATTTGGCATAAGAGAATTATTCAACATACATGTAAGCAGAGAAAAATTATAATAAGAATGAATCAGCAGGATATAATTTATTCACTAAATTAATCATTCTGCCTCTGAGTTTCTTCTTATATACAATCTTAAATTTCTATTTCCTAGTTATTTTTGTTGAGTTTATCTCTTACTTGCATCATACTTGGTACTTGGGATTCAAAAAATTGAAACATTTATGTCAGACATTATATCTGAGAGGTTTTTGAGAGTATTGAAACCATATCAATGGCACAGGTATGTGAATTAGGATTGCATTCATTTAAGTACATAGGACAACTTTTAGGTAATATTACTCATAATTTTGAGCAAGAAAATACCTTAGATAACTTTCCCCCAGTTTCTTTCCAATTCACCATTTTACAAAGACTACAATGTTAATTGGTTTACTGAAGGTGGCCTTTAACACTTCCCTTTATTCCTAGTCCAATTTTCTTTCCATTGTACTATGCTTTTTATAGAAGCATAGAAACTGAATCAAACATATAATTTTAATCAATGTCTCAAATCCTTGTTATGTAGTTGACCCTTCTTGATAAAACCTATAGTATTTAAGCATTTTCCAGATTAACCTGCAGATTGGGTTTATCTATTGGTGTTGGTGAGTCACTGTCCATGGTGCTATAGTAGTAGAAAGAAGAAAATAAATGTGTAATTATTGTTTTACCCTTACTTTTTGATAGTAGGTAGTTATATTACTATAGTGTCATTTAAATAAGATGTATCTACTAAATACTGCCCATTAAAAATAATATTAACTACATTTGCTTTAAAATTGAGATTCTGAAATTGTTATTTTGTTATTATTCTGGTAATAATTTAGATAAGTATCTTTTAAATCTACTAGATTCTATATGGTATATAGAAGAATGGTTTGAAAATATAACATGATAATATAATAACTGTACATGATTGATTTTTCTTGGAACTGGTGACTTAGATATATATTTTAGATATAGTTATATATATATAAATATACCTAGGGGGCCCGGTGCATGAAATTCGTGCACTTGAGGGAGGTGGTCCCTCAGCCCAGCCTGCCCACTCTCACATACTGGGAACCCTCAGGGGGATGTCCTACTGAAGGCTTAGGCACACTCCCTGCTCCCCTTGGGGAGCAGGCCTAAGCCGCAGTCTGGCCTTCCTTTGTGGGAGGTGACCAGGCTGATCAGGGGAAGGCACCAGCCCCATCACCCCGCTGCTGCAGCCACTGCCAGTCACCACAGCCACCAAAGTGTTTTCATCAACACGGACTCCAGTTCCTTCACCATGAAAAATGACAACTTTCTTTAGACATTTTTAAGATGTGTCTTTCATAGGATATGACATTTATTATTTTTTCTTATCCTCACCTGAGGATATGTTTCCATTGATTTTTAGAGAATGTGGAAGAGAAAGGGAAAGACAGAGAGAAACATCAAAGTGAGAGGAACACTTAGATTGTTTGCCTCCTGCATGAGCCCTGACCTGGGCCCCGGCCAGGAAGGAGCCTGCAACCTAGGTACATGCCCTTGGTCATAATTGAACCCAGACCCTGTAGTAGGCAGGCCAAGGCATTATCTACTGAGCCAAACCATCAAGGGCAGGATATGACATTTCTTAGCCCCTCCAGCAGCAGACCTTTGTTTTTTTTCTCCAGGAGTGTGGTGGAAAACCCTACATCACCTTCTTGGATTCTTATTACCCAAGTTACTAAGAATATTACCAGTGGCATATAGGGAGCTTAGCCAATGAGTGGTCAGAAAAGGTGTTGCCTCTGTAGTTCACACCTATCCCCGGCTTTGCCCCTGCCCAGGCCTAAGGCCTCTGGCCGGGCGTTAGGCCTAGGCAGGGGAACTCCAGCCTCCTGTGATCGCCGGCTCCACCCCTGCCCAGGCCTCAGGCCTCTGGCTAGGGTGTTAGATGTGGGCAGGGGACCCCCATTCTGCTCCGATTGCCTGCCCAGGCCTAAGACCTCTGGCTGGGGTCTTAGGCCCGGGCAGGGGACCCCCAGCCCCATGCAATTGCAGGCTCTGCCCCTGCCCAGGCCTCAGGCTTCTGGCTGGGGTGTTAGGCCTGGGCAGGGGACCCCCATCCCGCTCCGATCGCCGGCTCCGCTCCTGCCCAGGCCTCAAGCCTCTGGCCGAGCCTTAGACCTGGCAGGGGCCCCCTCAGCTCTGATTGCAGGCTCAGGCCCTGCCCAGGAGCCTCTTGGCTCAGGCCCTTCCTAGGCTGCTCAGGACCCACACTGGGCCTACCTCGGAGTGACCTGGGAGCCCTATGATGTTTCCCGGACCCATGCCACTGGTGCCTAGTATGCAAATTAATCGCCATCTTAGTTGGGTTAATTTGCATTTTTGCTCCTGATTGGCTGGTGGGCGTGGCTGGGGTGGCTGGTGGGCATGGCTGGTAGGTGTAGAGGAGGTACGGTCAATTTGCATGTTTCTCTTTTATTAGATTATATATATATATATATATATATATATATATGCATCTCATAATGCTGGAAGTCACCATTAATCAGATTAAATTATAGTGAAGAGAGATATTTGCTTCAAACTATAGCAATATCCTTACCAAGACCTTGGGGCACTACATGATCTGGTCCTTCCTAACTGCTTTCATTTGTCCAGCAACAATTGACTTCTTGTTGTTCCTAGAATATACCCAGCATGCTCCAATATACAATCTTAGCTTTACTTTTGCCTCTCCCTAGGTAGCTCTTTTCCAAGATCTGCATAGACTCACTCACTATCTTCCAGTATTGGTTCAAATGTCACTTTCTCTGAATGGATGATCAAAAAAATTTAAAAAGACAAAATTGGTAAAATGTTGACAACATAAGTCATATAATAAGACCTCCAATCAATAATGTTCATAAACCTCCCAAATTGTGTTCATATTGTTGATAATAGATCCACCATGAGTTTGTTTTTTTGTGGGTTTTTTTTTTTACCCTAATAGCACCTAGGTCAGTGGTTTTCAACCTTGGCTGCACATTAGAATCACCTGGGAATCTTTTTAAAATCCTGATTTATGGGCCTC
>NW_005871063.1:10345102-10411102 GCF_000147115.1 Myotis lucifugus | reverse complement strand
CCGACCTAGCTTGTGAGTCATAAAACTGAGAAAGATCATGTTTTAAATAATACATTTTTCAAATATATAAAAAAATAATAATTATTTAAAGAACTCATAAAAGTAATAACTGAGATTTCCTTCTCTTCAACAAACTAAGTTTGTTTGTTTGTTTGTTTGTTTGGGTAAGAATTTTCTATAGCTTTTCAAAAAATAGGTTACCTTTTTTGCTAAAAATATTTTTTTCCCCTCAAACTATTTTCAAGATGGAAGAATCTTTATTCAGTCATATTCAAATTCAATAAATAATAACTTTCCATTAAAATGTAGAATTTTATTATCATCCAGATCTACAAAAATCTGTAGAATTTAAGGCAGTATTCTTGAGTCCCACAAACATTACAGTTCTCACCATAATCCTAGACTCCAACTCAGTTTTAGATATAGCTCTATTTTTGTAAAGGATTTGAGCAAAACAGTTATTTAAGAGAGATTAGGCTGCAACAATGTCTAGCAATCCAGAAAGAGAAATTAAGTATGCCCTGAAGATCCTGTCTGGATATAACCCCAGAGAATCTAAGAAAAAATTCATGGCAACATGGCAACTTTTGAGTAATTCTGTATATCATACGCAAAGTGGTATCTAATGTAGTAAAACTCAGAAAAGTAGAGATGGTGGTTGCTAGGTGCAGAAAGGAAGAGGAAATTGGGAGCTTCTTATCAAGGTATAGCATTTTAGTAATACAAGATGAACAAATTCTAGAGATCTACTGTACACTATAATGCCTAGAGTTAGCAATACTGTTTTATACACTTAAAAATATGTTGAGGATAGATCTTATATTAAATGGTACCACAATAAAATAAAATGGAAATCATATTATTGGGTAAATTAGAATTAAGTACCATATTTTAAGAAGCTACTTAACTGTATGATCAGCCTATTCAAGGGGTCTGGTTTCAGAAAGTTTGGCCAGAGAAACTGTCTGAATTGCTTGAGGCGTGTTTCCTGGCATGGTCTTGCATCACCTTTTCTGACTCTGAAGCCAAGACTCATAGCTTAAAGAGTGGATGTTGATTGTCAATGTGTTACTAATAAAAGTTAAACCCTCCAATTTCTAAGCCAGACATATTTGCAAAAACCATTGCAATTTCTTATTTTTCTTCCTGTATCAGCTATTCATCTCACACTCCTGAAAAGCAATACATGACTTCATTCATTATGATCTATGCTTCAGGTTGAGCAATTCAGGAATATTCATCAAGATTTGCCATTAATCAGTTAAAGATGTTCATAAACAAAGCTGATGAATAATTTATATAAAATCGAGTACATGTGCTCAAGTGATGAATAATCATGAACTGATCTGGAATTTGTTAATGACTTATGAATATTTATCTCTAGATGGTACTCCTGTGCAATTCACAATTCCACAGAAACTGTTTCCTTTTAGATTTCATGGTGTACTTTGCTAAGGATGCCTTTGGGACCGTTAAGTATCTTTCCTAGAGGATTACTACGCAATAAAAATTGTGAATGTAATGTCATCTGCAGACCTTACACAACACACAAAATATCTGTTTTATGTTCCTAGCCTCAATCTAGCAGATTTTCTCAGATAATATTGTCTTTCAGCATATGATCTTCTTATATATGACAGGAAGATTGCTATGTGAAGCTCCCTTAACTACTCAGATGTGAAAATGTGGAAAAATAAACCAAACTGAAAACCGCCTGCCGGAAATAACATTTCCTTGAGCAGCCACTGATCCTATGCCAGGTGCAGAACGTGCGGCTCTTCAATGAATGTCTCCTTAGTGTGTCCTCTGGCCATTTACAAATTGGAAATTTCACAACAACTTTGGAATTGAGTATTTATATGACAGGAGACACTTCAGCCGAGAATTGTCATCAGCTGGCCCTTCTCAGGATGAGGAGAATTAGCAAGCAATGGTTTTGGACCTCTTCATGTGTTCCAAGTGCTTGGCAATCATTTACCAGCTAATCCTCCTTTGAGGGAGGTCAGCCCTCTGCTTGAATTTTCACATGAAGTATTTCCCGCAGATGTGAATTCATCTCTAAAAGGCCATAGTGCAGCAAATCTGGGATAAAGAAAATAATCAGACAGACGTGGGCCAAACTGAGGGGCAAGAAATTTATATCTTTGGTTGCCCACCTGAAAGCTCTCTCTCAGTGCTTTGCCTAATAAAAGCACCACTATTGCTCATTATATTATCAGAAACTATCCTAAACACAAAACTGGAGACCAGTTAATCTTCACTGTAATCCTACAGAGGAGTACTGTCATTGTCTCTTACACAGATGGTGAAACCAAGGTACACATGGGCAAATCAATTGTCCAGTACACAGCTAGTCAGTGACAGAGTTGGGATTCAAATCTATTCAGACTGGGCTCCCGACTGGGCTTGAAACCACTATGATATGCACCTCTCCACCCTTGTGGTGCCTCTGTTGCCCCATCTTTGCCCCACCAATCATGACCATCCACCTTACCTTGTCCACCCTAGCAATTTCCGGTAATGTACACTTCTGCCACGTGTCCCCAACAAAGCTGGTTTTATGTTCAGTTATTCACTGTCTTTTTTTTCTGGTAGGGAACTACTAAACTATTCCTACAATGTGCCTCTCTTCACTGAAGTATTTTAAAAGAGAAACCTTTGGAAATTGTTTTAAGATATCATGTGAGTAGATGCATATTGTGTCCCTTTTAATGGGTCACCTGTATAGAAAATGTGGTAAATTTTATATCACTGTTTTTGCTTTTTCTAGAAGATCTTAAAATAATCTGATCTTTCAGAAAAGTGGGAAGCTTTTGCAGTTGAGCTAGGGTGGAGTTATTAACTAACCAAGTGTGCATATAGTAGTGATGAGGGCGAGGTTGAAACAGCAAAGCAGATTACATGTTGTTCCAGACATTTTATCCATTATGTCAGGGTGTTTTCATAAGTATAACTGGCTTTCTTGTGGCTGTATTTAGGCAAATTACTTTGAGACTATAAATTCCACTGATGTCACGCATTGGGTAGTTAAGTTCCTCAGTTTACAATGGAAGTTAATGGTTACCATGAGGTCAGTCTCCATTCATAGGAATTATTTCATTTGGCGGGAGAAGGGGGAGGTTTATGAACTATTTCACTTTCCTTAGAGTTCAGGACTATTTCACACACTTTTTAGTGTGTATCTCTGGACCTATTTTAGGCATATATACACATTTTTAAAGCATTTATCAGAGAGCCTTCCTCCCCATTTCATAAAAAATGTTAGCGTTTGAATAACCAATAAGTATTCATAAATACTAATGGTGCAATGGAAATTGCAATTTGATAGCTTCAAAAGGCTATAAATAGACAATGGCAAATATAATGCTACAACAAAGAAATAAATTATAATGTTTATTTAAGAGGCTAAATTGGAAAAACTATGTCCTCAGAAAGATGTCTAAAGATTATCCAAAATACTGATGTTTACAGCACCTCGACCTTTTATAAGTTTAATATTTTCTCCCTAAAGGAGAATATCTAAGAGCCGTGGTCTTCTAAATGTCTGTTAAATTTAATGAAAATTATTTTATCTTCATAAATAGCTGTATGCATTTATCTCCAATAAAATAGTCTGATTCAGCAGCATGAAAACATGTGTTTTATTATTATAATTAATGACAATTTTATATGGACTGATTTCATCTACAGGATTTTTCAAAACTTCTCTCAGTTTACTGACACTTTGTATACATATATCACTAATACAGATTATTCTTTTGTAAATGTATTGCTGTAGAAAGGCCATTTTCTCATTTATAGTCCATATTACTTTTTAAAATGGCAATTGCTATTTTATCAAAGTAATATGTTTTTTAAAATAAATGCCTTAAATGTATTAGTTTACTGACCCTCTATTATGCCTCTCTTATGCAGTTACTTTCGTTATCTCTATATCAAGAAGGCAAAAAACAAAACAAAACAAAACACACAACTGAGCAACGTAGAGGAATATTTATTTACTCACCTATAGTTACAATTAGTAAGCTGCCAAGAATGGTTAATACATAGGCCTTTTAAATATAAAACCTGCATTTCAAGCAATACTTTGTTTTTATTTTGTTTTATTTTATTTTAATTTTCCTTTAGTTTTATTGAGATATAAGAGACAAATTGTATTTTGTTTTTAAATATCTACTAGTACTACATAGCTGGTAATTAAAATGCCCTTTATTTGACACACCAATTACCACTTTCCTTATACCCTCCATTTTTCTCTTATTCTAAATGTCTCCACATTTCTAACTAAGGTATTTCATAGAGGTATTTTTTACTTTTCACTGTTAGATATTAACGTTTTAAGTTATCAACTTTCATTACAGAAGAGGAAGATTTAGGTCATAAAGTTCTTCTTTCCTTTGGGACTCCACTTCATAGCCATTTTCCTAAAATGCTAATATCCAACTTCCTGGCTAAGTCAAATTTTGATGTTGACATTAATATGGCTTTTCAAATATTGCTCTCAGTTGAGCCATTGTCAGAACTCTAACACTTCATTTCTAAACCAAAGACACTAACACTTCATTTCTCATATGGGTTTTTCTTTATTCTGGAGTTACCTCATTCTCTTCAATTCTTTTTTTTCCCCTCTATACTTATTGCTAACTCAGCACCCAAACACTCCAATAGAAATGTAAAATTATTTTCAATATGGTCCATTACTTTATATACACCTATAATTTTCATTATTTTTCTCTTGGTAAGTTCCTCCTAGACCAGGGGTCCTCAAACTACAGCCCGCGGGCCACATGCAAATACAAATATTGTATTTGTTCCCATTTTGTTTTTTTACTTCAAAATAAGATATGTGCAGTGTGCATACGAATTTGTTCATAATTTTTTTTTAAACTATAGTTCGGCCCTCCAACGGTCTGAGGGACAGTGAACTGGCCCCCTGTTTAAAAAGTTTCAGGACCCCTGTCCTAGACCTTTCTGCCCCCTGCTCCTTCTGACCCGTTTATTTACAAAGCCTACTGCATGTTATGGCATTGGAAAATTACCTTTTTTTTTTTTCATTATCCTGGGAATTTTCTTCCTCTCTCTTCTCTGTTGGATCCTCTTTATCTTGACATCATGTATTTCTTTTTGGTGTTTATTCCCTAATTTTTGTGGAGTGTATTCCCTAAGAGATCAGGAGTAAAACACTTAAAGACCATCTACGCCTACGCATGACTTAACTTCACATTGAGTAGATAGAATTCTAAGCTGGAATTATTTTATAGCTTTTCGTTTCCTAGGTTGCTCTGGAGAAATATGAAGCAAATGTTGCATATAATCTTTGGCAGTTTTTAGGGTCTTATTGTAGGTGTAATCAGGCCTCGCTTGCTTTGGTGTTTTGGGTTCTTCTTTTTGTGTTTTTGTTGTTGTTGTTTGTTTTCTCATGTTATGTAAATAATCAGTGAGTGAGCCCTTACATTCTGAAAATCCATATCCTTAAGGTCTGATAAATTTGTCTCTTCATATATATCTTTGTTATCTCTTTCTGGGACTCTTAACTGCTGGATAAAAAAAAATTTGATTATTAAATATCTTGATCAAGAGTTATCAAACATTTCTGCAAAGGGCTAGGTGTTAAATATTTTAGGCTTTAGCATTTCAGAGAGTCTCTGGCACAACTACTCAGCTCTGCCCACCTAGCAGTCAGATAATACCTGAGGGGATGGGCACGGCGGGTTCCAATAAAACTTCATTTACAAATATAGGCTGACTTGTTCTACAGGCAGTAGTCTGTCAACCCTGATCTTGATCCACTCTACTCTACTGAAATTAATCATTAATTTTTACAATTTTTCAAATCATTTTTTTCATTTTCTAGGCAAAATAACTCAGATATATTATTTGTGTTTAAAAATGGGATTAATTATTTTACTGAGTCTTATGTCAACAGTCTACATTTATGAAGTTTTCTGTTTCTAGATTAAACAACAAGCAAAAACCTAAATGTCCTGATTGAGTCTTCCTGTATAGTCTGACAATTGTCTAAATGATGTCAGCTTTAAGCCCCAAAGCTATGACTGAGAGTCTATTTCTTGACATAAAAATAGTTAAAAGTACCTGGTGTGTTAATTTCCATGAGACTGTGGGCACACCTTTGTTGAAGACAGAAATTTACTCTGTAGCTTGTTACAGATCCTTGAGGCAAGCCTGTGGTAAAAGCAGAAAACATCTGTAGATGAGACTGGATGGCTCTGTAATTTATTACAGAACCAATGATATTAGTTTGGAGAGGAGCAAAGTTCTTCATTGGGGAATAATGAATAACTCTTTCACAATAAATTTATCAGTGTTGCCTCTGAGGACATCGTAAGAACAGCCAGGGCACTGACAAATCATCAGGGCCAACAAATCCATTTTGTAGATTGTAGAATCTCGAAATATTTATATTATTCACAATTTACTTGTATACAATCATTCTCTGGTTTGAAATATCTCTCCATGAATCTTTTATAATATTGTTAGCAGTCAAGAAATATGGAGCAGATCAAGTGAATCTGATTTTTTTCTCATATTCCCCATTTGATAAGGTGAAAGAACAAGCCTTTGTGATTTTGCACAAACCCTCTAAGATCTCAAAGCTTTTTTTTGAGGTCAAAGACATGCAAATTTTTCCCCCACAAAATTTAGCATCAGATTTGGGGGAGAGCAAAATAAAAATGATTAGCTGGAAAGGTTTGTTCATTTGATTAAAATAGGATCCTGAGTGCCTAAGAACAATTAATCAGTGTGTCAATATAATATTTTAAATATATATGAAAGATGCAACCTCAGATCCTTCAGATATGTAATATCTTTTTGATGTTTAAAACTCAAGGACATAATGAAGTCAATACAAAGCACAGAAAATTGTTCAGTTATTCTGACGTGTCATAAAAACTTGGTTGTTTGGGCATACCATCTTAATACCCCTTGTGAATTCAATTATCCCTTTAATGGATAACCAAATTCAGTTTTATATTAATGTAATATGTGTCACTAAATATTATAAGTTCACTTTAAAATATAGTATTGATAAATTCATCAATACTAAAATTATGCCAACTTTTTAACATATTTCTTTGCTTCTTTTCAGATTCACTATTTATAGTCAGATTCTTTCCAAGGTCAATAAAATTTACTTCTGTCAAACCTTCTAAAATTTTTTATATACAAGTTTTTTCCTTTGCTTAACTTTTGTATATTCTGAAACTACCTTCAACTATCTTAATCTTCACAATTGTATTGGACCAGTTTAGTTTACTCAATTCCATGAACTCCTTAGGCTTCTTGTTTGCTAAGTCCTTTCAATCCTTTGAGGTCATTAGTCCAGGAATATCTTATTTATTTATTGTTTTTGGTATTTTGGTAAGTTTTTCAAAAGGAGGAGAGAAAAACCTGAGTAGTCAACTACCCATTTTGACCTAGATATTTCAATACTATGCAGTGGTTTCTATCAGTGTTTTAACACTGCTCAAATTAATTTTAGAATAATGCTCAAATACTTGACACCCAACTATTGACTAAAAGTCAATGGAAGAAAAAAAGAAAGAGAAAAATAGCCCATGTTCTTCAAAACTTGACTAATGTTTTCTGACTATGAGAGCTTTTATAAGCTTTACACTGAATTTCTTTTTCATGTTTAATAGAATTAAATCTCATACTTTACAAAAAGCTTATATAAAACAAAGTATTCAATAAAGTACCTCAGATTTGTGTACCTAGAGATTTAATCTATGTACTTTATTATTAAAACAGCCAAATATGAGTGAGTATATCCTGAACATTATGAAATGCATTTATGCATTTTTATGAATTGGTTTCTTTCTTAGCTGGTTGCAAAGCCTCCATAAAGTTGAATTCCTGAAGGATTTTAATAGCAAATCATTGACTTCCCAGTCATTTATTACCACTATTCCTCATTTCTATTTTCTTGGCTCTAAATAATCTTAACCATAGCAGCATATATTACGAGTTTTGACATACATGAAACATTTATATATTGTTTGCAAAAAGAGAGCATTAGCCAGTTATAATAAAAATATTGGACTGTATTACTATAGGTAAGTTTAAACTATGGTACATGTCCTCCTTCAAACACCTTTTAATATTGTTGTTTCTCCTTCTCCATTTCACTACTTGAGTTCATCTCCACTCATCTCCTTGCTAGATTCTCATAAGGCCTCCATTTGTTCTACCTATATCCACATTGCTCTCGAACAATCATTTTACATAGAGGAGCCAGAGAAATTCTCATAATGTGCAAAACAATCACATGTTTTTCTGTTTGCCATTCTTTGATATTTGCTCACTTCTTGTAGGAAAAAAAAACAGACAAAATTTAATATTTGTTTATTTATCTTAGGAAAAAAGAACAAAAACAGATCCAGAGACAGAGAAGCATCGATCAGATGCTCAAACCTCTCAGAGGGAAGGTAGCCCATGTTCTTCAAAACATGGGACAGATGCATGTCCAGAGCTGGGCTGGCCACACAGATCTTAGCTGCCCAGGGGCCCTGGGAGCTGGCCTCTAAGCCAGGATGCAACATTTGACTGCCTTAAAAATATTGAGACCCTCACAGCCCGGCACGGGTATTCCAGCCCTGGCACTCCGGTGCATTTGGGCACCTGGCAAGAGCTGGCCATGGGCATGCAGGAGGGGGCAGGGGCGGAGACTGGCCCCAGCAGTGCTGGGTGGGTGGAGTCTGCACCCGCTGGTGCAGTGCCATCGTCCTGGAAGGCCTGCAGAGTGTGTGATGCTGAGTCCATTTTTAATGTTCTGATGATCTCTGACAGGGCATCCAAACCCCAACTCCCAATAAAGTTGTGTTATTTTTATTGAAAAAAAAGGAGGGTGGGGGTAAGGGGGGGAGATCAACCAAAGGACTTGTATGCAAGCATATAAGCCTAACCAATGGACACAGACACCAGGGGGGTGAGGGCATGAGCGGGAGGCGGGGCAATGAGAGGATAAGGACACATATGTAATACCTTAATCAATAAAGAATGGGAAAAAAAGGTAAAATTCCTTAACATCAAGCATAAGCATCTACAGAATCAGATCTTTTCCAAGCTTCTCACCCTCCTCACACTCCCTCTTCTACTTACCAGTTTTCTTTTAAGTTGCCCCTTTATTGAGAAAGGATTCTAACATAGAGTCTTTGTTTATGCTGTTACCTCTGTTTGAAAAATACTTGGTCTTTTTTTATAATCAGATTACTCTCATATTTATATTTTATCCTTTTATTCATTCAAGAAATTTCTATTTACTACCTACAAGGCACCTGGCACTATGATAATACTGCAGATATCATTGGCCCCAAGTATATTGGAGTCAAAATAGGAACACAGACATGGAGCAAATACTTGTACAAATAACCCAACAATTATGAAAGTTCTCTGAAGGAAAAGCATATGGTGTTGTGAAATATATAAGAGTTTTCACCTTATCCTAAAGGTCGGGGAAAGTTCCCATGAAATGATTAGCTGAGCTGGGAATGAGTAAGAGTCAATTAAGTAGAGTGGAGCAGCATAATGGCACTAATGTGGAAGAGAGGAATCAAGAGTGAAGAAATGAATTTCACTTCCTGATTGCTACTAGTATAGACTGACCTATGTCCCCTAAAATACCTGTGTCAAAATCCTAACCCCCAATGTGATAGTATTTGAGATGGGGCTACTTGGAGGTAATTAAAGTTAAAAGATATCATATACATGGCGTCTTAATTTATAGGATCGGTGGCCTTATACAAAGAGGATTAGGAAGGTCAGAAGAGAGCATAGCCAGACATAGCTGTCTGCAGGCCTGGCAGAGGGCTTTCATCAGACACTGAACCTGCCAGCACCTTGAGCTCGGGTTTCCCAGCTTCCAGAACTGTGAGATAAAAACTTCTGTTGTGTAAGCCACCTCGATGGTATTTTGTTATGGCAACTGAAGCCCACTAATTAACCAAGGAGAGACCTCCTCGACACTGCAGACTATGTTAATGTGTCCCTTTAACCAGGTCCATTGAAACCTGCCCTGTTCTTGATTTTCTGTATTTCTCAGTTCAGTTTTTCTTCTTGTGTTGCTTCCTGCCATTGATAAACTTCTACCTTGTGGCTTGGGATAGTGGCTGCTGCAAGTTCCAAGTTTATTTTATGTAGATTAACATCCAAAGCAGGAATAAATTCCCCTCTACTCCTCCAATACCCATATAAATATTCCAGAGAAGGTGACTGGTTGGCCAGGCGGGGTCATGGCCTGGGCGTTATTGTGGACTATGCCTGTGTGTCCTGCTCACTCTGTGTTCAAGGCCAAGGTCTGTTACCAGAAGAAGTATGGGGGGCGGGGGGAGCATGCTGGCCTATCAGAAGCCATCACTGTGTCAACCTACCCCTATGCTTTAACAATCTCCACCACTTTTTTAAAAAGTGTATTTTTATTGATTTCAGAGAAGAAGAGAGAAGAAGAGAGAGAGATAGAAACATCAATGATGAGAGAGAATATTGATTGGCAGCCTCCTTCATGCTTCCTACTGGGGATCAAGCACGGAACCCAGGCATGTGCCCTGACCAGAAATTGAACCCTGGCCTCTTGGTTCATAAGTCGATGTTCAGCGACTGAGGCACACTGGCCAGGCACCTCCACCACTTTTGACTCTATCCCTTACTCACTTATTTTTGGAGTATTTCACATTGAAAGTGGCTCAGTCTTCTTTAAATTAAAAAAAATCACACTTAAAGACACTCTAAGAACCTATTTAGAATGTGACTAATATAAACATTTTTTTTTACTTAATCTCAAGTACATTAGAGTGGAATACCTGAAATCATATTATTACATGGTAGAATTAAAAAACATTAGATAACTGTAAGAAAAACAGAAAACTGTAAGCCAGCTTTTCCAACTTTATAAGAGCTAAGCCTTTTTCTGCATGCACACATAAGTATAGAATTGGTTGTACTAACTTTTCCATTTATACTGAAAATTATAATTTCACCCATGAAATCTCTCAACACTTGCCAAATTCCTCCCTAGAGAAAATTGTATATTAAACATGTGAATATTTCAGTTTCTTTAACAGAATCTAGTATGGACAAAATTACCAATGAAAAACGTAAACAGTTCATAGTAAACTAGATAATTTTAGGCAAATTGAAATGTTTACTGTATTATTTTAACAGCAGTCAATCTATGTTACTTATCGTAAGTGCTAGAGTAGAGGAACTGGTGTTTTGCTTTACCCTTCAGAATCCTTAGGACTTATTCAAGGCACAAAAAAATAAATAAATATGTAATCCCAAATGACTTACAGTAATATAAATTTATCTAAAAATGTATGCTAAGCTACATATAGCAATGATTTCATTTAAAGAGAGTACATTTTTACATCACATTTATTGAGTGCTTACTCTATGTTTGGCACTGTTCTAGGTACTTGAGATATATCACTGAATAAAGCAATGTTGCCTGCATTCATAGAACTTATGTTCTAGAAGATTCTAATAATTATTTACATTCATAATTATGTGAGCATTTCAAAGATGTCTCACAATGGGGGACTTGGCATGGCATGACCATCAGACAGGCTCCTACAAATTGGCCTTCACCTTGGAGAAATCAGCTCATTTCATAGTCTGGCCTTCAACCACATAGCTGCAGAAACTGACATTGAGTACCAAGTTGTGCTATGTCTCTCACAGATGGAATTCAATTAACTAAGTTCACAGACTCCGATGTTTATAACAAAAACACTGATTTACTGATTTACATTAAACATTTCAAAGGCTGCAATTCAGGGACTAAGCACCTACATGCATTCTTTCACTGAAAAAATCTAGGAAAGCCAAACTATAATCAAATTATTGTTTACAAAGCAAAAATTATAACATGGGACTTTAAGACAGGTTTCAAATGTTTGCAATATCAGGTAAAAAATTCTGCTAATAACTGTCTGTGAGGTGTTTAACTCCAAATATTTTGTGCAATTATTTTGCCTTCTCTGATATCACTGTAAAATATACACACAGATCAACAAACATGCCTACTTCTCTGTGGCTGATTCTAAAAAGAGTATTCTGATTGTCTAATTAGGAACATTATATCTTAGTATTCAAATTGCTCTTTGCCCAAATCTATCATTCTTGGAAAAGGAAAGGAAGAGGGTACAGAAATCATGCTTGTCTCTGCTTTAGTTAATTGCATGATCTTCATTACTTTCCAGTTGACCTGCCTGAGCAAATGTAATTCAGGGTTTCAATCTGGAACTTGCTTTTGTTTCTCTAAATATCCTATTACCCTCTAATATGTAATTTATTTTTTTCTAACTGGTAAGCTTCCAATCTGTGACACTTTCTGTACTTCTGGGTTTACTCTCTGAAAGTGAATTTTTAGTTTTAATGATTTCCCTTACTTTTCCTCCACCTACCACAAGTTTTTTTTTTGTTTTATAAAACTCAACAGTGTGCTCAATGTCAACTTTAAAACTGTTCTTCTTACATGTTCCCAGTGAATTCTTTATATATGAGTTCATTATCTTCTTTACTAATCTCCCCAATTACTGTGTCCTATGGCTCTAGTCTAGGAAGAGTTGAAGTGAGTCTGGTTTTTATACACAACATAAATACTCCACACAAAAGACAACATTTTTGCAAAAGGTGGTGCTTTCAATAACCTTCAATGTTGGAAAATCATTTGTAATATGGAATTACATAAGAATAATTCTTATACAACACAATCAATGATATGCTGATCCTAATGGATGGATCTCTCTGAAATGGCTATGGCTCATAGCACAAGCCAGGCTTCTCAAATTAACATTAAGAGATCCATTGCTCATCATTGACCAAAGTCTTCATGGCATGGCCTAGAAGATAAACCTGAAGTGATCTTTGGTAATTGGTATGTCATGGATTTATCCACAACTTATCCACAACATCCTCCCTTACTAGTGAAATCATTGTTGCTGCACACACACACACACACACACACACACACACGAGTTCTTTTCACATACAAAGATCTTTAGAGTTTTGATGATTCATTGATACTATTTTCTGTACCTACTCTTGTAGATATCTTAAAAATCTCCAGAATATTGCTGAGAATAATAGGAATATATTACACATTTTCCAAGAAGACATATATTAGTAGGTGAGTTATGATGAAACTAAAAATAATTCCATTCTCACTTTGGTAGATGATGATGTTCTAGAATCTGAGTAAAAGGTACACAGACTCTTTCCTTACCTCTGTCCCTCCCTCTACTTCTATCCTGTTCACCATAGGACTAACTCGTGATTTTCCTAACTATATACTTCATTCTCTATTCCTCCCTATGAACCATCCTTTAATAGGTTTGTTTTTCCAGTCAGGTTTATGACACCTAGTGCTCTATTTCTAAAACTACTTATAGTATCACCAGAAGTAAGTGCTGTCCTTTGAAAAATGACTGCTCAGTAAAGGCTGATATAGGTTAAAATAATTTTTAGTTGATTGGAAATACATATATATATATATATATATATATATATATATATATATATATAAAGTCAGAATAATTTTCCTGAGTTGGTAACTGGATAAAATTGTGAATTGAGTTTTTCAAAGTTTCTCTATTTTCATCTGTCTTAAAATGTACTTATATTTTTATCAATTTTTCTTAGTTTATTGAATTTTCTCTAATGAGCTTATATACAGTTTAAAATTCAATAGTTAAGCTCTGACTGGTGTGGCCCAATTGATTGAGCATCTTCCCTTGCATCAAGAAGAGGTTGTCAGTTCAATTCCTGATCAGGACACATGCCTGGATTCCCGGCTTGATTCCCAGTAGGGGGCATGCAGGTGGCAGCTGATCAGTGTTTCGCTTTATCATAGATTTTTTTTCTTTCTTCCTCTTCCTTCCTCTCTCTCCAAACATATTAAAAAATTTAAATTCACTTGTTGATAGATGTGTATTTGTTGTTCATAATTTGTATCTTTACCTTTTTCTTCTTCCTCCTCTTCTTAAAGGATACCTTTCAGCATTTCATATAATACTGGTTTGGTGGTGGTGAACTCTTAGCTTTTTCTTATCTGTGAAGCTCTTTATCTGACCTTCAATTCTGAATGATAGCTTTGCTGGGTAAAGTAATCTTGGTTGTAGGTTCTTGCTATTCACCTATCAACAAGTGAATCTAAAAATCAAGTGAATAAATAATCTGATGAACAGAATAAACTGGTGAATATAATAGAATCAGGGGCATAGAAAGGGAGTGGACTGATTATTCTCGGGGGAAAAGGAGTGTAGGGGGTGCAGGAAGAGACTGGACAAAAATCGTCCACCTATGGATGAGGACAGTGAGGGGTGAGGGTAAGGGCAGAGGGTGGGGTGGGAACCGGGTGGAGGGGAGCTATGGGGGGAAAAAAGAGGAACAACTGTAATAATCTGAACAATAAATATTTAATTAAAAAAGAAATAATTTCTTTGTATTAAAAAAATTTTTTTAATTAAAAAAAAATTTAATAGTTACATTTGAAATTCAATCATACATAGAAAGGAAAATGACTGAGCAGTCTTAGAGTGGCTAGCAGGAAAAATGAGAGTGTTATTTTATATTGGGTATATTGATTTATTTTTTTATTTATTTATTTTGCCTAGAAAATTGGGAAATCTCAGTGCTTTATCTGCTAGAGTTTCAGAAACTGATGAGAAAAATTTGAAGATATAAAAAATGTGTACTATATTCAGACTGAAAAGAGATGACATAAGGGAAAGAGGAGATGTAGGTTAGATTTTTACATCATTTAGACTTTATCCTCTTAAAGTAAAAACTGAGAAGGTAAATTAAGATGTATTGAGATTTCTGCATATAATTATATATCAGTTCTAAAATATAGTTCTAAAATACTTCAATGAAATCTTAATTGATATATTCAAACTATCCCTGGAATCTTCATATCAAACTTAATCTTCTTAATTTTTTTCTCTACTCTTCCTAATATTTCCCCTCACATTTTGTATTTTGGACACATATTTGACACTCCTATCTCCATTTATTTTAAACACTATAGCTTTCCTTCTAAGGTTTAATTGAGTTACCTCACCAACACATGCAAAGCAATCTACTAAATTAGCAAAGAATTACTGAAATATGTGGACATGTCAACCTTTCTTAACAGTCAACTGTAATATCCTACTTTTCTCTAAGCATGTATTGTTGAACACCGCATCATATTCTGTAAAATCTTAATTCATTTGCCATTGTGCATTTTCTTATTGTTATGTTTCCCTGGCTATGTCAGTCATAGTGAAAATATTCAAGGGATAGATACTTTCCCTGTCTATCAAATGGATGAATAACAGAAAAAATTAATAAAGTTAAATCTTTTCTTAGCTGAGCATATCAATTTTAAGATTACAGTAATAATCAAGCAAATGATCCTTGAATCTTCATCTTTAATAAAGAGTTACCTCCTGGCCCTGGCCCATGTGGCTCGGCTGGTTGAGTATTGTTCCATGCACTGAGAGGTGCAGGCTCAATTCCCAGTAGGAAGCATGCAGAAGGCAGCTGGTAGATATATCTTTTTCTTTCTCCCTCTCCCTTCCTCTCTCTCTAAAACATCAATAAAAACATATATATACATTTAAAACGTTATCTCCTGAGGAGACCATTCAGAAATCTCACAGGCATGTTAAATTTAACTCATCTGGACTCACTGTCTGTCTGTCATTCCTTCCCTTTCCCATCTCTCTATTCAAACTTGAATCTTTCTATAGCCCATGTATTGTCATACTGTTCACATTCATCTTGTTTCACAAACCAGATCATGTAGTCATTCTTTATTCCTCTGTCTTCACAGAAATACAAAACACAAAAGATTCCATCTGCTGCCCGGCTGGCATGGCTCAGTGGTTGAGCATCAACCTACGAACCAGGAGGTCACAGTTTGATTCCCAGTCAGGGCACATACCTGGGTTGGGGCTCCATCCCCAGTGTGGGACATACAGGAGGAAGCCAATCAATGATTCCCTCTCATCACTGATGTTTCTATCTCTCTCTCACTCTCCCTTCTTCTCTGATATCAATAAAATATGTTGGGGGAAAAAAGATTCCATCTGCTCATTTTTGTGCCAGGAGTTTTTTGGGACTTATGCCTCAATTTCATTTTATCTTCACAACAATCCTACACAAGCACAAAAGAGCTTCGAGCCCTTAGTAAGCTGGCAAACACTGGAATATAGAAACTGTGTATTATTTCATAACAAAATTAAGACTTCTGTCCAGGTTTCTCTGTTTCAAAGATCACTATCACATGAGAGGTCAGTAGAGTCCAGTGTTGATTTTCCCCTTCCTACTAGAAACTCAAAGAAGCAGGAGCCATGCTTCTCTCATTCATTCATTCATTCATTCATTCATTTCTTTTTTCACTCTTCAAATGTTTATTGTTCTACTACTATGCTTTAAAGTACCACACACAGTTCTTTATTAAGAGAGAACATAAAGTTGAAAGTGACATGATATCTATTCTCAAGTACCTTATAATTTGATCTTTGTGCAACTTAAACATCTTCAGGCAGAGTGATTTGCAAAAACTAGAAAAAAACATAGCTTTAGCAATTGGATACTGTAATGATAATAATGCTGGTTATCATTAGTACCAACTGAAATAATGAAAAAAAAGTTTAGCTTTTAAAAAGCAGTTACTGAATTCGTTCTGCTACCTTGAATTTGTTCCCCAACCACGTTCTTCTTTGTGAATGTTCCATTCAAAATTTCTAACACTGTCACAGAAAGTAATTTGCTTACACATATGTGGACTGTCATGACAGAGACCGTGTATTATTGCCAGTGATAACATCTGATTTTCCGATTTTTTCTCACTATGGCTAAAGTGAGCAGAGTTACCACACATTAGTAGGTCTTTAATAATTTCCACTATAACTGTTATGTCTATACTTAAATAGCATTTTCAAAATGAATTTAACTTTCTAAAAATAATGCATGCTTATTGATTTTTAAAAATATACCACAAGAGAAAAGTAAAAAAAAAACACTTCTTATCACATTGCAAGTAAACACTGTTAAAAATCAGGTTAGCACAATTTCAGACAGCCCTATCATATGTCCTAATAGAAGAATACATAGGTATATAGCTAGAAATATATAGATGAAAAATGTTAAATAAAACTTGGATTGTACATGCCAATTTAATAAATAGTTTTAAAATAAGAAATGTAATTTTCTTACATTTCTTTCTTAGTGAAGTTTAATTTCTTAAGTCTTTCTCAAATAAATGGAGAAAACCTAGTCCAGAGTCTAAACATAATTTCCCAAATGAGTGAAGAAAATCTGTTCTAATTGCTTATTTGGCATCATTACATATTGTTTATAATCCATTAGTTACACCAGTCAGGGTAGAAAACAATAGCATAGGGTTGATCCTCCACAACTGGGAAGAAGGAAAATCTTGTCCTTGGAAACAACCTTAATTGCTGTTCCATTTCAGTAACCATCTTCACGCCCTCTCTAGAATCACTATGACCCTGACCTTGCTGGTGGGTCTTTCTCATTCTGTCTACGACTGTGTTTACTGCTGGACAACAGGGACATCATCATTATTTTTTCATCTGTTTCCTCATTGTGAAGCCAGATGCTACCACTTTACAAGAGTCACTTGCCTCCCTTAACTGTCATCTCTAGTCACAGCCATAACAATTAGCTTTTGATTAATATTGTGTATTTATCTAACACTGATAATTCACACGTGAAGGGATGAATACATCTTTATCCCTACGTGTTAACTTTCACAAAGTGTATGTCTACCCTGTACCAAAAGGAGGCAGCTGCTGAACACACATTGCTTTATACATTTCACAGGGCTCTGTGTTTCCATTTCATTAGCGTTTACTAGTCTCACAAAACTCCTCGGAAGGACAACTTTTTAAAAATATGGAGAAATTTAAAGGGTGGCAGTTTCTTGATTTACCAGAAGTCATAGAATGGATTATAGCCCAACCAAAACGAGGCACCAACTGTCCTGGTTTCTAAAGAAAAATATTCTTGACTACATCTCGATATATATATAATTCAACCACTGTAGCAATTGGGACAGCAAGTAGTAATAAATTCATAGGAAATTACAGGGAGAATTGGTTTTTGCATTTTAGTTTATATGAACTATTAAAGTTCGCACAAATTTATTCAGACTGTAACAGATTATGGTTAATTTGACTCAGAAAAGACATTTTACTTGATTTATTTTAATTCATTGTAGTCATTTCCTTTGAGAAAGCTCATTAACTGAACCAAAAATAGAAGAATAAATTGTTCCATGGCATTTAGAACATTTTTAACAAGGTGCAAAAAATATTTTTTTGTGGTTGATTCTTAATGGAACCGATAATATACTTGCTAGAAAAATTTGAGATAGGCAAAATAAGTATCTTAAGTTTGACGACATTTTTATATAAGGCTATATTTTTCTTCCTGAGCTGAGACACTAATTTTAGAGACATAATCAGGTCAAAAGGTGAACAGTTTAAGTATCCATAACCTGGTAAATCATAGATCCTTAGTCCTAACTCCTGGTGATTAAAGACTTGTTATTCAGAATATAAAAATAGACTTAGGTAATTGTTAAGTGGGGAAATCATTATAATGGAACCCCAGTCTCCCTCTTCCTGTTCTCTTGCTTAGCTCTTTACATATTCCAAGACCTCTATATCCATGGTCTGGCTGCACTTCATAATTCAATAAAGCCAACTTATCATCCTCAAATGTGATGGTGATTTATCTGAAAATAGGATCTATTTATTGACAAAGCTTCCTGTTTCTATTGCATTCTATTCATTGTGATTGCTGTGTTCACCAATATGAGGTTAGGGCTGTTCCTCATGGCTGCTTCACCTCTGGCATCTCCATACGGGGTTTGAAACAGACTGCCGGCTGCAATCTGGACTTAGGTTTCATAGCTTAATAACCTCCAAAGGATTTTAAAAAAAGATAAGAAAGGAGTCAAAGAGCCAAGGTATGCTGAAATATCTCCATTCCCATTCAGATGTGCATGTGCATGGGTTGAAAAGGGAGAATGGGGGGCGGGAATAAAGAAAGCTTTCTCAGAGAAGAAAAATATATTGTTAAAAAAGGTAATATAATTTTATAAGTATTGGGTGAAATAAAATAATTTCAAAAACAGCATATGAGTTATATTAGCCCTTTTTAGATTAAATAAGGTTGTAAAATTATAATTTTGTTTAGTTAAATAAAATGATCAAGTAACTATAACTTATGTAGAAAAAAGCATTGCAGTCTTTTTAAATTAAGATTATTTTAGGGGACACTAACAATAAATTTCTCCTCCTTTTATCTCCTTTCCCTAATTGCATGATATTTCATGCCAAGAAATGGTGACACTTCCTTTTGGCAATTGAAAGCAACAATACCTACTTCTTTCAGTCACATAAAGATGATTTTAAAAAATAAAACTCATGTGATGATTTGCAATACCTGTTTTTTCCTGAAATATTATTTTAAAGAAGTTTGGCTAGTAGGTGTACAGCCCTTATGCATGAACTAGAAATCTTAATATACATAATTTATAAATGTGTACGTATATTTCTACATGATTCTCTCTCGGTGCCACCCTCCCCAGGAATGAGAGCAAGTGCGTTGACAAAGGGTATGGGCTATCCCAGGTGGATGCTGCTGTCATTTGGCATCTGAGGGGAAGTGTGCAACTAGAGCAGTGGTTCTCAACCTTCTGGCCCTTTAAATACAGTTCCTCATGTTGTGGCCCAACCATAAAATTCTTTCGTTGCTACTTCATAACTGTAATGTTGCTACTGTTATGAATCGTCATGTAAATATCTGATATGCAGGATGGTCTTAGGCAACCGCTGTGAAAGGGTCGTTCGACCGCCAAAGGGGTCGCGACCCACAGGTTGAGAACCGCTGGACTAGAGGGAAGCTGGGAAGTGGTTGCTATTATTCAGTAATGACATAAGTCATAGCTATAGTAAAGCCTGGCAGATGCCACTGATGAGTATGCACAGTATACAGCAGTGGAGGAGTGCCTCTGCCCACCCCCATTTTATTTAAGTCTCAAATGATGGTTAAGCAAATTTCCAAGAAGTTATAGAATCAGATTGAATGCCACAGTTTAATAAATTCACAATGTGAAAAATTGTAATTTGTTCCTAAAACACTTTAATGGATATAGATGTACATGTTAACACGTACATGTTTATAAATCCATTTACTCTTACTTTAATGTAGGCATCATTGGTCCTCGTTGGAAACTTGACTGGGTTTAAATCACATTTCTTGTACAAAAAGTGCTTTACTCCAAAGAAGAAATTGTCCTTGATTTACCATCTCTTTATTATCGAAATAGATGCTAGTTCATGGGATTTACAAATTAATCATAGGGATGTTCCTTAGAAATCCTTTCCTTCATTATAAAATGAGATACTGTGTAAAAGAAAAGAGATATGGTGTGGTGAACACACGGTACTATATACAGATGATGTATTATAGAATTGTACAGCTGAAACCTATATACTTTTACTAACCAATGTCACCCCAATAAATTCAATTGAAAAAAGGGACAAAAACTAAGATGATTAGCTGCTTTTCACTAGGTGATGACAATCCTGTTGTCCACTCACTGCCTGGAAAATTGTTTTTCTAGAGGACAGCTGTGGGTGGGTATCTGGCTTAGAATTGGAAGAACAGGTGTTATTTCTACCACAATCACATGGTACCTTGGGCCCATCATTTATCTTCTCAGGTTCTCTAAACTCTCACTTATAAAATGAAGGTAATGCCTGACTGGCATGGCTCAGCGGTTAAGTGTCAACTTATTAACCAGGTCACAGTTCCATTCCTGGCCAGGGCACATGCCCAGGTTGTGGGCTCAATCCCCAGTGTGGGGTGTGCAGGAGGCAGCCAATTAATGATTCTCTCTCATCTTTGATGTTTCTATCTCACTCTCCCTCTCCCTTCCTCTCTGAAAAAGTATATATTTTTTTAAAATGAAGGTTATAATTTTGCTTCATAGAGAAATTTTAAGGATTAAATGTTCTAATTCTTTGTAAATTGTTGTGAACTCTGCAAATGATTGTTTGCTACTGTTAACCTAAAATTAAAAAGCTGAAATGAAGCAATAAGCATTTATGTGGGGTTAAAGAACTGCAACTCAGAGAGCATAGATTCAGGCAGGCACCCAAGTAGTGTTCCAATTACAGAGTGAAGGTTTTTATGATACTAGGGAAAGAATCCTATATAATAAAAGCCCAGCAACCGAAACGGTGGAACGACCAGAGACCAAGATGACCAGGCCCCTCGCCCCGGCCAGCCCCACTCCCCTGCAGGGATTCCCCACCCTGATCGGGGGCGTGGCTGGCCTGCAAACTGCCTGCGGCCCCTCGCCCCAGCTGGCCCCGCCCCCCAGCGGGGACCCCCACCCCAATCCAGGGCTCCCATCAGGGCAGGTTGGACAGCCCCCACCCGTGCACCAGGCCTCTATCCTATCCTATATAATAAAAGGGTAATATGCAAGTTGACCCTAACAGCAGAACAACCAGAACGACCGCTTGACCAGTCACAATGAGGCTCACTGACCACCTCTGGGTCTCTTTCCCCAGCTGGCAGGCTCCGATTGCCCGATGGCAAATGGGGAATCGAATGGTGGCGGGGGACGCAGGTGGCGCCAGGCCAAGGCCCTGCCCTGCCAATCGCCCCACACACAGAGGGCAACCCACAGTGGGGACGCGGCCAGCGAGCAGGTGGAAATGGCCGACCTCTCGGACCCTTTCCCCAGCTGTCAGGCTCCAATCCCCCGATGGTGAACAGGGAAACAGGGTGCGGGCGGGGCTGGCTGCGGGCAGCCAGGGAAGATGGCCCTGATTGCAGGCCAGGCCTAGGGACCATACTCACACACAAATTTCGTGTGCCGGGCCTCTAGTAATTACATAAAAAGAAAGAATTTCTTTTTTTAAAAAAAATCCTCACCTGAGGACATGCCTTCATTGATTTGAGAGAGAGAGAGAGAAACATCAATGTGAGGATGAAACAGGTGGGTTACCTCCTGCACAGGCCCCGACCAGAATTGAACCCGAAAGCTGGGTATGTTCCCTTACTGGGAATAGAACCCGCAGACCTTTGGTGTACTGCACAATGCTCCAACCAACTGAGCCACACCAGCCAGGGTGAAAGAATTTCTATTGATGCTGTAAAACCGAATTACTCTTTAGCTATAAATGATTGGTTACTGTCTTCAGATGGAATCCACAATCATCAGTCCTTGTGGATAGGATATCTGTTATACTGCTGGCTTTGTAAATCATGTTTATAAAACATTATTGGTTTGGCCCAGTCCAAAGGCTGTTTTGCTTAATTCAAACATTCCAAAGATTCAAGGAGCAAGACGTGCAAGGTAGTTCCTCTAGTATGGCGACTCTGAATCCATTTTGAAATGACTCTACTTGTTTCAACTTTTACACTACTATTTTTATTACACTTTATCCAGAGTGCACGAGGTATTAATTTTGTAGCATATCTTTTTTTGAAAGGAGAAGTTTGTTTTAAATATAGTCTTTTGTATGGTATTCTAACAGAATACTACATTTATCCAGTAATAGTGCAGTCAGTGTTAACAAGAACACTTTGCATTTCTTTTTTTTTATATATATTTTTTGTTGAATTTATAGGGGTTGGGGATGGGTGAGAAAGGTGAAGGGGTTAAGCAAAGAGAAAAAAAAGACTCATGCACACAGACAACAGTATGGTGATTGACAGAGGGATGGGAAGTGGTGGGGGGTGGGGAGAAAGGGTAAAAGGGGAGATAAATGATGATGGAAGGATACTTGACTTGGCGTGGTGAACACACAGTACAATATACAGATGAGGTACTGTAGAATTGTATACCTGAAATCTATATAATTATTAAATAATCTCACCCCAATAAATTCACATATCTTATTTTGCTTTCTTTTTCAAGCAACTCTATTGAATAGTATTTTCATGATCAATTGATGCATAGCAAACAATCCCAAATTAGTGGCTAAAACCTTTGCACACAGTTTTGTGCATCAGGAATTTGAAATTTCTCAGCTGGGAGATGTGTCTCTGATCCACCGTGGTGTCAGCTGGGCAGCTGGGACCAGAGGATTCACTTCCAATATGGCTCTTCTCTCACAGGTCTGGTGTTTGGTGCTCCTGGGCTTCTCTCTCTCTCTCTCTCTCTCTCTCTCTCTCTCTCTCTCTCTCTCTCTCTCTCTCTCCATGTGGCATCACATCCTTTAGGGCCTCTGCATGTGCCATTGACTTCGCACACACATCATGACGACCTCAAGGTAGTCACTCTTCTTAAATGGTGCCTGGCTACCAAGAGAGGAGGAGCCATCAAGCCTAATCAGCAGAATTGGCACAGCATCATCTCCTTTGTATTCTATTGGGCAAAGTACTCATAAGGTCTCCACAGGGGCAAAGGGGAGGAAAAATAGATTCTATCCTTGGTAGTGAAGGGATTCGGAACAGGCCCCCCAGGATGTGCCACTCTGGCAGGTGAATTATTTTGAGCCAAAGGCTATAAAGACTCACAAGAAATGTTTACCTTATTCTTGAAGAATTTTAAGTTGATGCCTAACCCATAACAAGGGTCATTACAAAAGATACCTTTTTATGACCTATCTATAGGGCAAGGCAAATGTCTAATTATTGAACTTCTCTTCTTATTGTGCTGTAAATGACCTTCATTCCCTTTGAAGCCACAAGGTACCTTATCTTATACTTTGCTCATGTATGTGGGGTTTCTGACTCTTTCATGTATGTGGGGTTTCCATACATACATATGTAACTAAATGTGGCTATTCTCTCTTGTTATGTTGTTTCATGTCCATTTGATAATTAAACCAACGAAGAACCTAAAAGGGTAGAGGAAAATTTCTTCCTCCCCCACAATAAGGTAGTGGATAGGTCAGCAGGGTTTTGAACCATATCTGACCCATGATCTTTTACTGCTTTATGTTTATTTTTCTGAAATGCACTTAATAAGTGAACATTTACAGCTTCTTACATGATGCACAAATATACACAAAACATTACATGCAAAGGCAGCTAATACCTGCTATTTTATCATCTAGAAATATCCATTTATTTGACATTTGCACTTGCTTCTCATCTTCTGCTGGCTCCCTTCTTGATAGGATCTGACCATTCAGCTTCTGTTACATTGAAAATTGATAGTTGTATAACCACCCTCAGATGTTGAAAGTGTGGGAATGTCAAGATAGAATATTTATACTTTATCTTGGCTGTGCTACTAGTCTGAGGAATGATAGAAGTTTAATGCCTAAGGCACCCTGGTGATAAAAATATTTTAAAACATGGGTACAGTGGAGGCAGCTCCCTCCTCTGCAAAAGACTAGGCAGCTTTTTCATAAGTTTAAAGTATGGAAATACCTTTGTGGTATATATGAGATATTAATGTGTGTAATAGGGCCACTGTATTCCTTAGAATAGTTGACTAATCGGAACACCACAATTCTTCATTATGTCAGAAAAAAGGAGAATTCATTTTTTCTAAAACTGTCATAAGTTTTCTTATTAGTGATCACAACTATAATAGCAAGAGTTCTACAATGAACCTTGTTACCATGACAAAAACCTTACTGTGTCCGTCCTTCAATATTATGAAGTAGATATTGAGACACAATTGTGTGTGTGTGTGTGTGTGTGTGTGTGTGTGTGTGTGTGTGTAATCTCATCCTTTTCCATCCATTCTGGGGAAATTCCAACATTAATATTTCTCTGCTTTTCTTTGCCTTGTTGTCCTGAAGTCTGTTTCTCTACCTCCCCCTTCTCATCTTCTGCTGGCTCCCTTCTTGATGGATCTCACCATTCAGCACAATGAAATACACCTCAGGAAAATGCACATCATTTGTAAGTGTTAGGACTTTGAACTCTGTATGTGGCTCTCTGCTTCCCTGTGTCTACATTCCCATTCTCTTCTATGCTGTGAAGTCTGATTTATATGAGGGGGATGTAACCTCGAATGCCTGTAAGTGTCTCACAGGGAACAGATAAATAAAGTGAATGCTGCAGGCTGGATACAAATAAAATAGAGGCTTTGAACTACCTATTTTCTTCCTATTTGGTTCAGACATGTGTGAAATGTATATCCCTTATGCCAATTGTAATGAACCTCTTTCCTTTTTATTATTTGTTTACTGTCTATAAGGACCAGGCTTCATTTACTTCAACATTACAGCTTCTAACAAACTTCCTGGAGCAGAGTTGAGACTAAATAAATGTTCATTGGCAAACATTTGTTACCTGTAGGTGCCACTGCCAGTCTCTGCCACCATGAGCTCCTGGGGCTCGGGAAGTGTTGAGGGCCATACAATGTTCTGTGTGGATCTTCTCTGCTGAGTTATCTCCAGAAGAAGGGAAAAGGCGCCTTGCTCTCCTCTGAATTACACCTCCTAACAATAATGACATCGTAGATTCCAGTGCTCTTAGATATTTTAGAGAAGAGTTTGTTTGATTATTCAATGCTTTATACTTTCAAAATGCATAGCTCCCTCTCTTGGGATTCAGGCGGCAATCCACGAGAGTCTGAGTGAGACGCAAATGCAGTGGCTCTTCCGTGTTTTCCTCAGAATTACTTTCCTCTTCTGATAACTGACACTTTGATGTGGTTCCGACACATCTCTCTCCCAGGAGGCTGTTCTTGCATCACTCACACACAGAGATGCCTGGAAGACATCTCATCCACTTCCCAGACACGAATACGATGAAGGGCCCTCACATCCCCCTCCAATTCTGTTTCAGTAAGAAAACTAACAAACATGGCAGCCAGGCATTTTCAGTCCCGTGTTGCGATGGAATGAAAAATGCTTTGCAATTATAGGGGAGGAAAATTAATTTTCCCTCTACCCTTCTAGGTTCTTGACTGAGATACACACCCCACCCACCCTCCCTATCCCCGGTAATAAAAGACAGATTAGCGGGAGAAAAGCAAACAGAAATTTAATAACATATATTAATACATGTTATTATATACATGGGAGAGAACCAGGAAAACTGGGGAACTCCCCAAATGCCCCAAGCTACCACTTTAACTGCCATCTTCAGATAAAGACAAAGGATGCTGTAGGTGAGAGAGGCCAGTTTTTGGAGGTTACCAGGAAAAGCACAGCAAAGGAAGGTAAAGCTATACAGATTCAAACCCTTGCCTTCTCCGTAGATAAGTTTCTAGAAACTTAGCCATCTTTCTCTTCCCGGAACAAAGAGGAAGACACCCTGACAAATGGAGACTTGCCTTGTAAGTGTAAACGTCTCTTACAGAAGGATGACCTTTACTCAGTTCTCAGAGCTTTCTCTATGTCCGCACTTTTTAAAAATAATCAATCTAAAATGATCCTTATGCTGAAGGGGGTATTTTGGGGTGAGAAATTCTGCTTCCCTTCACAGCTCTAGCACGATGAATCACCCTGAATTGGTGTGTTTGTGACACGACACAAAGACAAAATAATTAATATTGTGTCAGCGTCGCAGAGCCATTATAGGTTTCAGATATATTTATAACTGATCCATCATGATCATGAGGGATTCCAGCCAAAGCCTTCCTCTTTCTCCCTTTCCCATTATCAGCCATGGTGATTGCAAGGAATTTCAAATGCTTCTAAAGGGAAAAACAAAAACAAAAACCACGGGTGGGAGGCCAAAGACTGGGGTTGTTGCAGGGCCTGCTCTTTTGCAAGGAAAGTTTATTTGATGTGCACAGTGACTAAACTCTTCCATAGAAAAAATTTCCCACTCAGATAAATCGGCCCTGCTTTGTGACCAAAATGCAAAACAGAATGATCGACACTGAGCATGCAAGAGACAGCCTGACCTGCCTTTTACTGCTTTTCAGGATCCAATTTGAGCTCTGAGCAGTGAAGTGCATCAGTGCTTGAGAAATACAGAAATACCAGGCGAGAATTCAGAAGACGTCTGTTGTTAAAATGCAAGAGTTGAAACAAAATAGAAATCTTACTCTTAGAAAATTAGTAGATAGGGAGCAACCTAGGGAACAAATATTTAAATCAAGGGTATAGTCGGTCAGGTGTGGCTCAATGGTTGAGCCTCGACCTATGTCCGAGGAGGTTACAGTTCGATTCCTGGTCAGGGCAATGCCTGGGTTGTAGGCTTGATTGCCAGTGGGGGTGTGCAGGAGGCAGCTGGTCAATGATTCTCTCTCATCATTGATGTTTATGTCTCTACCTCTCTCTCTCTCCCTTCATCTCTGAAATCAATACAAAATCTATTTTTAAAAAAGCAAGGGGCATAAAATAAGAGAAAATTAGACTGAAGACAGACTTTTCCATTTCTTAGGCCCTGCTTGTAAAGAGATAAAAGGGAAAGATGAATATTACTAGAAACAAAAGGCATTATGTGAGCAACCTAACTTGAGCATAGATCTCATTTGTATTACTTCTGAAATATTTAAATATGTTGCATGATTTATGAATGTGTCCACATAGCTTTTGAAACTACATGCTGTGTAATGTCTCTGTTAAATTTTTTCCACATGCAAGAAGTGATGGAAGCTAATACTTCATGTCAGTGATGGGGGATATAGGGAAGCATTATTCACATTGGTACCTTTGCATTCCAATGTGCTTAACCTCTCAGACTCTTGTTGTAATTAAATCAAACTCCCACCAGGGGGAGCAAGGAAACAAATCTCAAAGCCCTAAATCCAGGCACATTTCCAATGGAAGGAACATTAGATTCCAGAGGGAACTGCTCAGTATTTTTATTTTTTTCCTTCTGTGAATCATTTGCAGCCTGCATTTTTACTGTGGGAAGTTTCTTTCAGATTTATTTTCTCTGGCTTTTCAGCTGCTTATTTTTAGTTGTAAATCTATGCTATGGTTGAGCAGCAAACCAATATTCCAGCAATCTCCAGCAGGGAACGATTTTCCTATGGGATTTCTAAGTCCCTACATAGTCAGTTACAACAGAGCCTTCCCTGGTGCCTTGGCAAAGTAGCACTCCGTAACTGAGCCTGGGGACTGGAACAGGGGATAAAATTAGACCAGGAGGGGACACAGTGCTGAGGGAAGCTCCAGGAACAGGGAGAAAGACTCAGAATGATGAACTGGGGAAGCAGGCAGGTCAGCACAATAGATGTAATTAGCAAATGCAATTATCATCAGCATATCAATCCCTCCCCCTTGACTTTATCCTTTGTATTGCCAAGGCAACAGGGACTGCCTCCTCCTCTCCTGCCTCCTCCTTTCCAACCACCCCCAGCTCCTTCTCTCTTACTGTCTCTGCCCTTGGAGTTGATGTTAAGCGCCTGATTCACAGGTGTCTGGGGTGGAGAAAGGCAAAAATGGAGCAGAAGGGTGAGGAGGACCTAGGCTTTGCAGTGAAGATTTTCTTGTTGTAGGTTCACACTCTATACAGGATTTAGCCTGTGCCTGTTTGGGGATATTTTATTCCTATTTGTGACCATCAGCTGGCAAGAAAAATGCCTTTCTTTTCACCTTGACATGAGTGTTCACAGATGGAGAGATGGAACCGAGGCAATTCACTATGTGCTCTAAGTATGCCTTTTGCACATTTAAACCTGTCCTTAGAGCTCGTTTGTTGTAAGATAGGTAGTGCTATGGTCATGGATTTTTGTCATTTTGTTTTCTGATGTATCCTTAGTACCTAGAACAGTGATGGCGAACCTTTTGAGCTCGGCGTGTCAGCATTTTGAAAAACCCTAACTTAACTCTGGTGCCGTGTCACATATAGAAATTTTTTTGATATTTGCAACCATAGTAAAACAAAGATTTATATTTTTGATATTTATTTGATATATTTAAATGCCATTTAACAAAGAAAATTCAACCAAAAAAATGAGTTCGAGTGTCACCTCGGACACGCATGTCAGAGGTTCACCATCACTGACCTAGAATAATGCCTGATACTTACTAGAGATTCGTGTAACATTTGTTGAATTAACAAATAAATCCTCCAAGAACACTGAAGTGGAAATAGGTTAAATATAGAGAAAATATAGAGAAAAGGTATAATTTGTAAGGGCCATATTTCTATAGTGATTGAGTCATCTACTGAAATAGGGGGCAGACTTCTGCCTTCTAATTTTGGCTCTGTTCGTATCTAACTTGGTTACCTTGGGCAAGTCCTATCATCTTTCTGGATCTCACTCTCTTTCTTATGTATAAGAAAGTGGCTTTACCAGATTATCTGAGGTCCATTTCAGACTCAAAGTTCTATAATTCTTTTTGTCTATTATCTGATGAGGCTGAAGGGGTTCAGAACAGAGCTCACCAAGATGTGGGTTGAAGACAATCAAGAACCTCGGGGTTCAGGAGAAATGTCTGCCTCTCCCTTAACTACCTAGAAGAACCTAAATTGTTGGACTTGCCTATAATAAGAGTTCTTACCCGAGATAACCTTGTATGACCTATCTATAGGACAGGGCAAACTTCTAATTACTGAATATTTGCTCTTCTTATTGTCTTGTGAATGACATCTGAAACCTCCACTTGGTTCAAGATACCATATATACCTGCTTTTCTCTTTCTGTCACAGAACCTCTTATGTATGGGGTGGGGGGTGTCTCTGACTCTCTCATGTATGTGGGTTTCCCATACATAAATATGCAATTAAATTTGGTTATTTTCTCTTGCTAATCTGTCTCATGTCGACTTAATTATTAGACCAGCCAGAAGAACCTAGAAGGTGGAGGAAAAGTTCCTCTCTCATAAGGCAAATAGCTCACTTTTCATATATAATTGAGAATAATTATAAAAATGTCACACATAAGATTATCAAATGGCTTTCTGTCAAAATGAACTCGAGAATCATTTTATTTCAGAAACAAAGCAGGATTATTTTAAAGCATTACCTTTCCATAAATTGTAGAAATTTCTAAAGCTCTAAGTAAAGAACCACAGAGATATGTGTTTAAAATAAGGAAATATCAATACTGTGTTTTCATAAGTTTAAATGAATTGCAATTTTTGCTTCCCCCAAGGAAAGATTCTCTTGTTGCCCTTTTTAGCCTTATATTAACCATCAAGAAGAAACATGAATTAAAATCTAAAGTACTAGTTTTCCTCAGTATGTCTGAGTAAAAGTTAAAGAAACTATCATACCAAATAAGTAGATAATTGGCAGATTCCCCAGTTTGCATCATCCATTAATTCAATTCATATATTTTTAAATCAATCAAATATTTACTTATTTATTTTTCACACAAAGGATGTATTGTGTGGTCAAAATTAGCTCTCAGTGAGTCATTTCCAAATAGTGTATTTCACTTGGTAAGGAACTGAGATTCTGTAAAAATCATTCTATAGGTGGGCTATTTAAATGTTATTAACTCTCATGTGCCCAATAGACATGTATTAGGTCTCCTATCTTCCAGGCACTGTTTTATGTGTTGGGTATAGAACTGCAAAGTCCCTAGGCCTATGAACTTTGCTTATGGTCTGTTTCATATCTACCTTCTATGTGTCAAATGTACTAACTTAGAAGAAACTAGGGTGTGGTATTGCCTAAGAATGTTTAGAAATGCAATTCCAAAACAGATGTTACACCTCATATGTTTAAAACCAATTATTGAGTACTACTTGCCATTTTCCTTCTTTAATTGTTAGTAGCCTTGCCTAGCACTGTAATTTTGAATTAGTTTTGTGTAGACAAAGGATTTTTCAACTAGATCAGTAGACTTGTGCGTTTCAAATAAAAAGAGGTGTCATGGTTTAGAGTAATTTGATTTGGAATCAAAAGCTTAAGCTCTGGCCCTGTCATGTATTGTGGATTCAAGTAATTTGTTTAATTGTCAGAGTTGAGGCCTCACATGTAAAATGGAGCCTATGAATGGGTCTCTCTTGAAATAATATTAAGGCTCTTGTGAAATTGTGCATCTTACTATCATTGTAAATTCTAAAAGTATATTCTATCATACTAAAGTCTAAAACACTAATTCTCAGTCTTAACAATAGCAATCATATTTGTTGTAGACTTATATATACACATTTAAAAGAATAGAAAGATAAATAGCTTTAAATTAACTTTAAAATTTTAATCATCACCTCATTTTATTCATCAAACATATCAGGTGAGAAAACTCCTAAAAACCTGTCAGTTCATTTTCATTTTTTTTTTTTACTTTGGTACTGGCAAATCAGACTAACACACTCAAAGCAGAGACAGAAAATAAAGTGTTTACCTCTGCTTAGCTAAATTAGGGTAAGCAAGGAATAGTGCATTTTAGAGTGAGAGTTTTACACATCCGCAACAGCACAAATAACTTATGAGCACATTTTCCCTATTTCTGCATTGTATTACCTTCAGAGCTTCCCTAAAGGTGTGACAAAGGTGGTCCACAGGTGCCATCGACTGACTCCTCAGGATTGTTAGGCTCATTGAGATAATGAAATAAAATGCCCACTGAGATTTTAGAGTCTTAATAGAGAATGGAAAATGAACAGTGTTAACCCAAATTCTATCCTCACAGATAAGTTAAAATGGTCTTTTCACTTTCCACAGTCAATTTAAAGACTCCGTTGGGCAGAATAAATAATGGCAGTGCCCAGTGTGGAGTGAAGCATAGGTTATATACTAAGTGCCCATCACTCATCTCGGGCAGAAAAAGCCATCATTTTTGGCTGAACATTAGCCTCATATTTTACTCTCTCTGTCTCCAAGAACATCCTAGTTCAAGTGCCTTGCTGAGAAAAGTGTTTTATTTAAAAATATATACTTGAAGTATTTGTAGGGAAGCATTTTATCTTTACCTACTTAGCATTTCCCATACAAGGTCCCAAAACTTCCAGGTGATTTCACAAAAACTAATGCTAAAATATGAAAAAAAATACCTAAATATGATGGAGTACATTATTAACTAGCATTTCTTATTAGAAAAGAATTTGGTACCTGCTCATACGATCCACATCAGAAAATAATTTATTAAGCCCCATGTTTGCTTTACAAAGTACTAGACTTAGCCTTTCTTGATCTGGGAACTGCAGTAGGAAACAGGCCAATGTAGATCAGCATTTAGCGGCATTCAGAAATTGACTGAGGGAAAAACAAAAACAGATAAAAATATCATAAACAGTTGTTTTACATTATGTTATAGCAAACACCGTTTAAATAAAGCAATCCAGTGGTAGCAGTCTCCTATATAAACCAGATGCATTTGGGGTACGTTTCAGCTCATAAATTGGTAAGTGATGTGTGTCTCACACAAACACCTCTAAAGCTATTCCTGTCTTCCATGCAAAAGCAGTTGAACATTCCATGCAAATAATTTAATAGCTATGCTGCACTTGGTGTACCATTTATCTCATGCAGCTTCCCACCAATTTTGAGTAAGAAAAAGAGCAAAATTAGAACTAAACTGTTATGCCATTGACAAAACAATTAGTAGGAACCAAAAAATAAAATATGGAGCAGGAACAAGAGGATGGGCAATTTAGTACTGAAGACATTCATCTCCACCACACATAAGCCTGCTTTAACATTTCAAAGAGTCAGTGCAGCCAGAAATGAGGTAAAAATAGCCATCAAACCACAGTACAAAAATCTATATGCACAGAAGGGGAGGAGGTAATTATTTTAAGACAGTCTTAATATTGGGTTTAATGATATAGACTCCCTTTCCTCAATAAATCTTAAGTAGTATTTCCTTGGTTTATTTCTTCAAAGATTAAACAGGACATAGTTTGTCCTTAGCACACAAATGTGGATAAAGTTCTGAATTCACTGTAGTGGATGCTGAGACCCACTGCCTAGATCCCAGATCCCCTTTTAGGACCAAGGCACGAGTTCCACAGAGGCTGGTAGTGTTGCCTGGCTCACAGCCAAGGCCATCCCAAGAATTACCTTTTACCAAAGGGAGCTCTTTTTCCACAAACTGGTTGAAGCATGAAAGGGTACAGAGGCCAAGGCCCCTTGACTCACGTTGGGAAACCTCTGAAGGGCAACCCCAACTCCAGAGCTCCCCAACGGGTAAGCTCAGTCCTTAGTGTTAACCCCATTGCAGTTCAGTCTTCTCCCACTGCCCTTTCTTGCTTCCTTAAATCACCTCCTCAGGTGTTGTTCTAGAGAGCTTTACCCCAACAAGCCTTGTGCCCTCAAATGTCAGTCTCAGAATCTGCCTCCTAGGGAACCTGACCTTGGCATCCTCCTCCTCCCTAATTAATTATAACCTGAAACGGCGTGTACTGTCACAGGAAATTAGGAAAGCTCTGCATTTTCTCATTACTTTACCATAATTTTATTGAAATATTTTGCTTATTGTCTCAAAATTCTTCTAATGCTTTCCTCTTCTTCCTGTCTCACATTCTTGATCAAATTCTGACCACAGCAGGAATACAAGACACTGACTTTTTCATTTCTAGACGCATAATTTAATAAGGACAGAAAAAATTTAAAGGTCATTGAATCCAGTTTTTACTTATAGTTTTCAAAAGCCACCGGACTCTGAACGTTCATAAAATGTTCTAATCAAAATAGATTTTGTAATCCAAATTAGCATTAGTCATCCTTATTCAAGATATCCATGTCTGACTATTCATTCAGATTTATACTTCCAGACATGGGCTACTAAAAACATTAAGTTTAAAAGAAGTAAACTAGCAGTTATATCAGGAGCACTGCCAATTCTAATAGGTAATATATATATGTATATATATATTTAAAATAGCTTAAAATATTAATAAAATAAATATCCACTATTTACTAATACTTACTAATATATAAATATATAGATATATATATATAGATAGATAGATATAGATATAGATATAGATATAGATATAGATATAGATATATACAGGTTTATGCAAGAAAAGAGAAATGATATTCATGACTATTAAATAACTAGGCCAAGATTACATGTTTAGTTAGTTTTGAAGCCTGTTGACTGAAGGCTTCTAGGAGTACACCTGTAGTAATATAATGTCAAGGTTTTTTAGCTTGTTATAGGAGATTATGACAGAATTTTATAGGCTACTTAATGTAGTTGTTATAAAATGGTTATACAAAAAGAGTATCACTTTAGATCAGTAGGCTGAGAGGAGCTGAGCAAATGGTACTATGCTGATTGGTTATGGATTTTTAGTAGAGATACTTTCATATACGTATGTAGTCTCAAGGCCTCACCATATGATATGTCTAGCAAGATAGTAGGACTACTTATGAGGAAGCTCAGGGCTCCCAAAGACCAACATAGAAGCTGTCTGAACTCATAAAACTAAGCACAAAACTGGAATAGGCTCACTTGTTCCAGACTCTGTTGGTCAAAGTTGTCATAGGCCAACCCAACTTAAAGGGGAGGGCAGGCGTTCCCAGCTCTTGATGTGAAGAGTACAAAAGCATTTGTGGTCATATTTAATTTGCCATAGGAGAGTGAGCAGTTAGGTGGGCCTCCACTCACTGCTTGTCACAACTGGACAGGGCATCTCCCTGCATAGGCAGTCTGCTCACCACCTTCTGAGCACATCAACTGTAAGGAGCTAGGATGCGTGCAAGACTATACTCACTGAGGATCACCAATCCTGATGCCCTCTATATTTTTTTGCTGAACATAGGAAAATGTAGTTTGTGAACAATTTGGAGTACTCACATCCACCAGTTCTTATCATGGAAAAATATAGTTTGTAAACAATTTGAAGTGCTCAAATTCACCAATCCTCCCAAAAACAGTCAAGTTGAGTTATAACATAAAAAGTTGAAACAAATGGTACTCTCTGAGATAATTTAAATAATACATGAACCCTGTTTTAGTTTTTGTAGGTCTGGCAATATTTATTTTAGAAAAAATATTTGAATTTTACTTAGATAATGTATACCAACCTCAGTTTTGATAATAAATTGGATACTTGATGAGATAATTTTTAAAACAAGCAATATTTTTTCTGTTGAATATTATTTACTTAAAGATATTTCCAACCATCTCACACCTGTCAGAATGGCTATCATCAACAAATCAACAAATGACAAGTGCTGGCAAGGATATAGAGAAAAAGGAACCCTCGTGCACTGCTGGTGGGAATGCAGACTGGTGCAGCCACTGTGGAGAACAGTATGGAGTTTCCTCAAAAAATTAAAAATGAAATTCCAATTTGACCCAGTAATCTCATTTCTAGGACTATATCACAAGAAATCAAAAACATCAATCAGAAAGGATATATGCACCCCTATGTTCATAGCAGCACAATTCACCATAGCTAAGATTTGGAAACAGCCTAAGTGCCCATCACCTGATCAGTGGATTAGAAAACTGTGGTACATCTACACAGTGGAATCCTACACTGCTGTAAAAAAGAGGAACTCCTCCCATTTGCAACAACATGGATGGGCCTGGAGAGCATTATGCAAAGCTAATTATGTCAGCCAGAGAAAGATAAATATCACATGATCTCACTCATTTGTGGAATATAATGAACAACATAAACTGATGAACAAAAATAGATCCAGAGACATAGAAGCATTGAACAGACTGTCCAATTTCAGAGGGAAATGGGGGAGGGGTAAGAGGTCAACCAAAGGACTTGTATGCATGCATATAAGCATAATCAATGGACACAGACACCAGAGGGGTGAGGGCATGAGCGGGGGTTGGGGGGAACTAGAGGGGCAAGGGAGAGATAAGGACACATATGTAATAACTTAATCAATAAAGAAAATTTAAAAAAAGATATTTCCAAATCCAGAATCCCACTGCTGAGCAAAAAATATTATATATATGGTGACTAATTGAACTAACAGATAAGTACCATGTGTTTTTATTTTCAATCAACAATTCATTAACAAGGACATCAGTTTAAATGCCAACATATTGAAAACCATAAATTAAGAGTTGCTGGTTTGTAAACATGATGCCAAGTTAAAGTGTCAATTAAAACCAGTATAAATAGAGTTGAATCACAATTAGAATAATTTTAAAATGTAAAGGCTGTTATTTGCTTACATTTGAATAAACATGTTTTATGAATGATCTATATTAATTGGATATAAAAATGCCAGAGATTAAAATATGCAGTCTAACTAAAATGAATATGCTTTAATATTTTCATAATTCTTATACATCTACTTACATGTTTGTAATACCATATACTTCCAATCCTATCTATGGTAAATTACTCTCTCTCCTGCATATATTCTATAGTTATTTAATTTTCAGAAAATAATTATGAGAGAAACATTTTCTTTTTTTTAATATATTTTTATTGATTTTTTACAGAGAGGAAGGGAGAGGGATAGAGAGTTAGAAACATCAATGAGAGAGAAACATCGATCAGCTGCCTCCTGCACACCTCCTACTGGGGATGTGCCTGCAACCAAGGTACATGCCCTTGACCGGAATCGAACCTGGGACCTTTCAGTCCACAGGCTGACGCTCTATCCACTGAGCCAAACCGGTTAGGGCGAGAGAAACATTTTCAACATTTTTCCACGTTATGTGTATTAGGTCTTTTAAAGAAATTATATATATACAGATTATCTACTCACATTTTATAGATTGAAGTCTACTTCAGTTTACCTTTTGGCATAGATATTGTAAAACAATTATTTCTGATAAATAGTCACATAAATTTATAGAGTTTCATTACAACACTTGGGAAGATGACATACAAGGTGGGGGAAAGTAGATTTACAGTTGGTTATATAGGAAATAATACAATAATTAACAAAGAATAATACAAAAATAAACTGTTTCATGTATTCATAACTGTAACCTACTTTTGCTCCACCCTGCATAGATTCAATAATTTATTTATACATTTTTTACCAGTTAGATATACAACAGCTATGTATCTACCACTGTTTCTTAAAATAGATATATAACATTTTATTAGTAGTATTTAATGAAATTTGTATAGCCCCTTAATTCACTCAGTAAACATTAATTGAGCTCTTACTCTGGTCAGACTCTTCTAGGCATATTTTCCTGAAGTTTACATTGTATTAGAGGGAGCAGACAATAAAAATAGTAAGTAAAATAAATAATTATGAGTTCATAATTAATGCCAAAAAATTTTAATTCAAGAAAAAAGAGAAAATGATGCAAGGCCACACTTTTAGATCATGTGACTAAGCAAGTTATTTCTATGGACGTGACATTTGACAGGTGCTAAACAGAGACAGTGAACCATGTGTGATTTTGCCCTCCCCGATCATTCTCTCTTCTTCTCTGACTAAATTGTTTTATGGCACTAATTAATATCATGCATAGGTATATAGATAGAGATCTAAATAGATAGATATATAGAGAGATGTATCTATTTTATTGTATGCTCCCTTGAATAGAATGTGAATTTAAGGACTTAGGGTGATTAAGTCAGCCTTGTTTATCACTATATCCCTAGAGGGAGTTTTATAAGCATATGTAGTTGAACAGATGAGGCAACAAAGTCCCTTTAGTGATCAGTACCTTAACCAAAGTCACATGACCTTGTAAATAGAATGAGGAAGCAGGAGGAAGAAAAGGAACATATGCCAAAGGTTAATATGTGCCAGACATTGTGGTAGGGTTTTTTATGTATATTATCTAGTTTAATACTTAAAGCAACCATATTGCACTAAATATTGGTTGCCCCCCCAATATTCACATTTTTATCTCTAGATTGTGAATGTCACCCGATAATAAAAAGAGACTCGATATGATCTCGCTGAGGGTTTTGAGATATTGGGACTATCCTGAATTGTCCATGTGGGCCTGTGTAGTCACAGGGGTTCTTTTCTTTTGGGAAATAAAAACCAAAAAATGCACTTTTTATTTAAAATCACAATTTATAATTATAAGATGCTGTTTTTTTTCATGTTTAATATATGACTACTGGCCAAGAATGCTTGTCTTAGCAGAAGCTAGCCTTTCACTGGAAGTGTCTGTATGGGAAAAAGCAGGTAATCTTAGCCAACTAATAATTAGAGCAAAGGGCTTAAATCACCTGCTATCTCAAGCTTACCTTGGTCACCAGAGCAGTTGAAGGCCTGTTTCAGATCTTTTATGGAAAACAGGAGAACTAACCCCAACAAGTAAAACAGCAGGACTAAAGCAGGCAGCTGCAACCACCATATAAGGCTGTGAACCGTGAGCAAATATGCTGCTCGGAGTTGCGTTGCTGGATCAGAACCTGACTATTCTAGAAGAATTTTCTTGGTATTTCAATCACATGAGATCTTATAAGCGGGGGGCAGGAGATCAGACAGGAAGCAGATGTGAGGTTGGAAACACGAGTTTGAAGGGATGTGAGCATGCTTGCCAGTGGCCTCTGGAGCTAGAAAAGTCAAGGAAATGGATAATCCCCTGGAGCATCTCAACCTCCCTAATGCTGCGACCCTTTCATACAGTTCCTCATGTTGTGGTGACCCCCAACCATAAAATTATTTTTGTTGCTACTTCATAACTGTAATTTTGCTACTGCTATGAATCGTAATGTAAATATCTGATATGCAGGATGTATTTTCAGGGGTCGCGACCCACAGGTTGAGAACCGCTGCTCTAGAAGGAGCCTGTCCTGTCAGCACCGTGACTTCGGCCGCGTGAAACTGATTTGAGGTGCCAGAGCTGTGGGAATGCATTTGCATTGTTTGAAGCCACCAAGTTTGTGGTCATTTGCTATAGCAGCAATAGGAAGTCAGTGCAGCAGCGCAGGCGGGGAGCGCAGGCATCTTGTTCAATGTGACAACACCGCTGTAACAGAAAGTTAAATGTTCTTGTCCTATACTCTCAGCCAATGCCCCAGACTTATCATAGGCAGAAATGGTTCCCATATTCTAAAGAGTGTCCAGTCGTTGTCAGTAACTATTATAGTACTTAATAAGAGGTGGTAGGGAAGGTCTTTTTACCTGCTACAATCACACCCCATTCAGCCTAGACAAGGTCTAGAGGAGTGAATGGAAATAGAGGATTCCCCTGGGTGGTTGCACTGTGAGTCCAGAAGAGAGTACTGGGCCATGGAGGCTCTTTCCCTCCCAAGGAAAGTGGTCCAAGGAAAGCATTAGGAGAGCCTGGCAGTAGAGAGGCAGACTCCGTCTCACACTGTGCCTGAACCCGATGAGCTACAGAACTTCCAGTGTCATTTTGCAGCTTCCTGTGGAGCAGAGCACAGGACAGTGCTTGACAGAGTCCCTACAGGATTGAGGTATTCATGTCCATGAAGGCTTAGCCTGGAGTCTTCTATGGTGGAGCATATATGGCTCAAACCATCCACTGCTGTGGAGAGACCCAAGGTGGGGATGTGGCTTGTCCTCCCATCATTGGATTCATGGGCCAATAGATGCAGAATAGAGTAGCCCAGCCTAAGTCTTCTTGATTGTGCCCCATAAACAGGGAAGCTGACCTAGAGGAGCGTTCCCAGAGCCTGACACCCATGTTTCGGTATTTACATTATGAAGCTTTCCACTAGCCTGCTGAAAAAATTTACACATACGCTCTAAGAGAGCTATCGGTTATGAATATAAATGCTGTTGTGTAAAGACAGCAAAGGCCAGGTGGCAAAAATAGGAGGGAAGAGATGCTTTTGTTCCTCTTCCACCTTTCTCTCCTGACTCTAAGAGGAAGCAGGAAAAGAAAGAAGAGAAAGTTGAGGGAAAGTGGGGGGAAAAAAGAGTCAAAATGCCCTTTCTCACAAAAGCCATGGGCCAGCCTTGAGTTATAGAGAAGAAAGAAGTTTCGAATGGAATGAGAGACTGAAGCTCTGATTTAGACTGGAGTGAACTTTTGAATAACTGACAGTGAGTCATAATGACTAAAAAGGAAACAGAAGTGACTTGGAAATTATGAGATTTGCATAATGTGCTATCAGGGGTTCAGGGAAGGTTGATCCGAAAGAAATTTAAAAGGATTAGTTGGTGAAAAACTAAGGGACTTTCAGAAAACATCTTTGTCAAACTTCACTCAACAAACCAGTTGACCTGGTGAGCTGTGGATGGAACAGCTGGGACTTGCAATCAGATCTCCCACATTACTGTCAAGTAGTCTACATATACAGCATTTCAGCTCCCAATTTCCTTAGACATCACCCTAACATTAGAACTTAGTCTCTCATGTCTTTTATTTTCAGTGAATGTGCCTTTGTTATACTTTTTATAATGCATTCATTTTACTAGTCATCCATCAATTCTTTCCCTGCCTTACAAAAACAGATTATCTTTAGATGTTTTTGGTGGGTGTTCTTCAATGTATTCTTTTAATTTCTGGTTTGCCTAACTTGCCACAGTTTGTTCTTACATGGAAATCTTTCCTTTTTGTTCTCTTGGAATAGGTAATTCAGAAGATAAGATATTTTAAAAATACAGTGACAGGAGCAAATTTAGGGTGTCTCTGATAGCCTAGAGACAATATTTGTGTGGCCTTTAAGGTTTATGATTCAAACCAAAGGAGAGGAGAAATGCTGGAGATAATTACTTTGTCTAAATTGTCTCTTGAAAAATTCAAGGTGTCTTAAATGTCAACCAATAAAGAGACTATCAATTTAGATAACTCAGTGCTGGTTATAGGAAATGGATGAAGAATAGTAATGGGAAAAGTAAAACCTGTGTTCAGTCATTAAATGGCCCAAGGACATTTAGAAGACAATTAAATAAAAGCATCTCTTAAACCCGAGACACATGAAACACTAAATATTAGTAAAGCTGTCACACAAAATTGGCTTTAAAAGAGTGAAAACTCTTTTTATCCTGTACTACTTGGAAATTGCTAAGAAACAGCATTTTTCCATTTCCCATTTTATGCCTTAAATTGTATTCAATGAAATATTCAAGGCGTATAAACTAAAATATGTCAAGCTTAAAGCTGGAAGTCTCTACTCTAGTTAAACTTCATAAAAATGCAAACTAGTATATGTTCATAAAAAATGTTTTGAGCCTCCTGTGCATGTGCCATTACAAGGCAATAAAGATTTTTTCCTTTGCTCTGTTATTAAATTAGCAGGTCAGGACCAGAGTCACAGATTGTCAAATCTGGCTGGGATCCTGGATCGCATTTAGGTCATCCCCTTCATGGTTGAAGTCAGTTGTCCAAGGTTTCTCATCTAATCAGTTACAGAATTTGAATCAGGGACTAGGTCTTCTGACTCCTCTCCAATGAATTCATACTCTGAACAGCATTTGTAATTTGTACTCTGGTTCCAACCAGCACACACTCCTCCCCTTTCCTTCCTTTCTTCACTCCATCCCCACCTCCACCCCAAAATACAAGATAAACTATGCAGTAAAATTTTATTTTTCTATTTTTTATTTTCAAAATCCATAATCATGTTTCTTTATGAAGTGCTTCCCCGCCTCCCCCCCCCCCATTTTTTGTCTCCTATTTCATCTACTCTAAGCCTTAATTCTCTAATTATTCACACATTTGAATATCTTTGGACAGGATACTGTGGCCTGGGAGCTTGAGGTCAGTTGTAGGGGAAATAGGACAATCTACAGGAAGATGACAAACTGAAGAATTTAAACAGTTTAACTCATTTTGCAATCATTCAATATACTCACAAGGTTTTGTTGAATTTTGTTTCAAATTAGTTGGTCATACCAGCATGAAAATAACATAATTTTGACCATATTTTCACATCATTTCTGAATTAGGTAGGGGAGGGTAGAGTGCTTTAATAATAGATTCAAAACATAATGGCTGAAAAATTTTTAAAAAGGTGTTTATTTCTTTCTATGTAGTTATCTAGGGGAACTCTTCCTAAGCACAGGAGCCATGAGAAAAGAAGATTCTTGAGCTGCATTCTAGATCTACTGAATCAGAAACTTTGGTACTTAGGGCCAGAAGTCTGTGTTTAAATAAACCTTCCAGATATTTCTAATGCACCTGAAAGTTTGAAGTCTATGGGACAATTTAACAATCCAGGGAGATGTGTGTCATTCAAAGACCCAGGATGACTGTATCCCTGCCAACCTCAATGTGCCCAACATGGAAGGGGAAAGAGCACAGAGCAGGGCATGTGGGAAGTTTCATAAGAAGATTATAGTGCTTCTCACATACCTTTTGAGGGAATTTCAACACGTGGCCACAGACAATCGCAAGGAAGGCTGAAAAATGTAATGCAGCTGAATCATAATATGCCCAGTTACTACAAAGGAAGGGAGAAGGGATTTTGGGGACAAATGCGTCTCTGAAACAATTACATAATTATCTTCCCACAGTCCCGTTTATTGGTGATGTGTTCTCTCTCCTCTCTCTCCTCTCTCTCTCTCTCTTCTCTCTCATTCCTATTGATGTTGCTTTCAGTCAGGTACTTTAATTTTTGGTATTATATAAAGGATTGTATGATGGAAGATGCGGTAAGAGGGTAATTCAAGAAAGAGTAAACAGTTAAGTTTTAGATACTACTAAATCACTGAAATGAGTGCTAAAATTGTCCCCTAGATTTGGCAAAATGGAGGCCATTTTGTTAGAAAGGATCGTTCCATAAAATAATGGTACATAAGTTGTGTTGGCATAGAGTATATTAGTAAGTGCACACGAGGTGAGAGAATGAAGAGAGCAAAATATAGTTTCTAAGAAAGATTGATTGTGGCATGGTGAAAAGATAAGGCCCTAAGTGAAGGATAACATGGGATAAAGTCCTAGGCACGATTACATGTTGATGAAAAAGATCTAGCTGAGAAGGTGTGGTTGAATTTTCAGGAATATGAAGTGGGTGGTGTTCCTGAGAAAGTATCATGGGGTCCAATCACACAGACTGGAGGAGCGACCATGGATAGGAAATGAAAAAAACTGCCTCTAATGTAACAGCAAAGATAGTACCATATAGGAAAACAGGGGGAAATTGAAGTAACCAATGGGAAAACTGAGAGAGGATGTTTCTAGAGTAACACAGATGGATTGCTGAGCAGTATTGAAGACCTATTTGAAGTCACTTTGCATAAATTTACATAAAATCATTGCAATAGCATGTTGATGTTACATGGGGTCGCTATCTTAATTTGGATGCTAATAAGTCCTAAGAGTTACATTTATTAGTGTTTCTCTTAATTGTTTTAATATTGGCAAAGAATAGGAAAACTCTGAGATTTGATTTTTGCCTAACCCTGCTTAATTAACCTGTGTTAGAAATTCCCTGTCAGTAGGTCTATAACAAATATAGAACTTGGTGAAATTCAGTTACTCTCTCAAGGCTTCAAAAAGAACATTCATACGGGGGGTTTAAAAAAGTTGACATCATTTGTCTGTATTTCATTGGAATTTTAGAAAATTCTGAAAAAAAAACTCTTGAAGCGAATGAATGCCTCATGTTTATAAAAAAAGTCGTTAAGAAAATTGAGTGCATAAATTAACATTCAGTTTATGTGCCAAGGGGTGAAAAAAAAAGTAGGCATTTCTACATCACTAACCATTATTTTTTAATGAGATCTCTAGGTGCCTATAAATTGTGAAGTGACCTGGTGTTTATCCAATGCTGTGCATTCACCCTTATCATCTGGCTGCTTTGCCATGAGTATTGTACCCACCTTGCTAAACCCAGCCAAGTCGCTCTGAAAAGTTACCTTCCCTGTCAGGCTCTCACACCCAGGCTACTATGCACCAACCTAAAGGCTCAAGTACTAGAGAACTAGGTATAACCCCTATGCTAATTATTCAAATTAACTAATCCTCAGAAAGCTGCAAAACTTAACTAACCCACACTGCTGGCCATAACTACCCTACATGGCTGCCCCCTACAGCTAAGCTAGTTTGTTCTTACCCACTGGTTCCTGGGTGCAATTTCCTGTGTGCGCTTCCTATCCCCCATCTCTCTGTCATAGCTGTAAGCAACAGAAAATTCAACCTTTCATCTTCATGAATGCGTGTTGCATTCTACCCTCAAAAAAATTCTCAAAGTCTTATAAAACAACTAGAGGTCCGGTGCATGGATTCATGCACCAGTGGGGTCCCTCAGCCTAGCCTGCGGGGATCAGGCTGAAACCGGCTCTCCGACATCTCCCAAGGGGCCCCAGATTATGAGAGTGCACAGGCCAGGCCAAGGGACCCAACTGGTGCATGATTGGGGCCAGGGAGGGACAGCGGGAGGGCTCCAGGGTGTGTCCGGCCCATCTTGCCCAGTCCCGATCGGCCGGAACCCAGCAGCAAACTAACCTACCGGTCTGAGCGTCTGCCCCCTGGTGGTCAGTGCGTGTCATAGCAACTGTTCAAATGGTCAGGTACTTAGCATATTAGGCTTTTATATATATAGAAGATTGGTGCTGTGACCATAACTACTGACTCTTGGATAACTTCTTGGGAGACTGCTCTTGGTTTACTAATTGGTTCCAGACCACTGCGAGGGTGGTTTGGGAAGGAAACTTGAGCTGGTGCTTTAGTCTTGCAGCCTGCTGCTGTATCTGCTTGTGGTTGCTACGTTTCTCAGAATATTCTAAACAAACAGTGCAAAGTGGCCCAAATCGGGGGGCCAGATACCAGGCCAGGTGGAATGGTAGGCCGCCTGAGCTGTGTTTCCTGAGTCAAGGGTTCCGGTGTGCTTCCTGTTCTGGGGCTTGTCACTTCTTGGACGTTGGCATTTCTTTAATATTATTTGGGACAGAACTCTAGTTTATGTATGTGTGTCAGGAGACTGCTGTGCGGGAAGTTGCTTGGGCTCTGATGGGATACCAGCTACCTGTCTTTGCTGCATACCTGTTGCTGTTGCCAAGGAACTTTATATTCCCTAGGCCCTCAGGAACTTCATGGGTGTGTGTACCCTTGGAGATCACATACCTAATGTATAATCCAAAGGGAGCCTCTGGGGCAAGGAAACGAATATCTCATCCCAGAAACCCCCTTCAGAACACCTGCCAGTTACTCAATTACTTAAATAATGCTAGCTCCCTAGCCAGTGCGCTTGAGCCTTAGGAAGTGCCCCAACATAACGTGAAGATATTGATACTTCTGACAATGGGCTCACTGCACTGGGCCAAGGAGAGCCTGCTATAGCTCTCAGGTGCAAACCCCAACCCTTTAGAGGTGACCTGGAATCCGGTAGAACGGGCTGCGTGCCAGGCAGGCTACCGGGCCCCTTTTACCCTCCTTTCCTGTAACCACCTAGAAGGTTTGCAAGGAGTTACAGACAAAGACAGAAACTAAAATCTAGCTTTAGGTGGCTGAAGCCCAAAACCAGTAGGGATTGGGGGGGGGGGGTAATGTGAGGAAAGGGAAAAATAACTAGATATGGGGTAGAAAATTAAAGATAAATTATGTATTATATATTTTTAAAAGGTTTCTAATTTAATCCAGTTGAAAATCCAAATGTACTAAAATAATTTTTATAACAAACGTAATTTTTATAGCAAAAAGATTAAAAGGGTGCTCATTGCCTTTTGTGTCTCTACCCTGCCCCTCCAACCTGCAGCCCACCTCAGGCCTGCCGCATTATTGGCATTATTGCCTGTGTCCATGGATTATGCATATATGCACATAAATTCTTTGGCTAATCTCCCTGCCCTATCTTAGCGGAGTTGACCTTTCTCCATTAGCACAGATATGTGACATTACAGTGATGGCATCCTCCTCCCAGGACTTTTGTTTAACACACCTTTAGGGGATTAAAGTCTAAATTCTTTTAAGTCTTTTTGCATTCAGGAGGCAACGTATTTCTCATTTCCAGATTCAACTTAACCTCCCTGTTGCTGCTACTTAAAAGTGGTGTGGCTCATTGGGTGAGCATCAACCTATGAACCAGGAGGTCATGATTCAATTCCCAGTCAGGGCACATGCCCGGGTTGCAGGCTCAATCCCCAGTGAGGGAGCATATAATCAGAGCCCAGTTCATCAATGTTTCTATCTCTCTATCCCTCTCCTTTCCTCTTTCTCTAAAAAAAAATCAATCAGAAAGCATATCTATTTTTAAAAACCCCACCTTACATGAAGTCCCCTCCAACAAAAGGCTCTAAAATCTATCCAAATTGAAATGGGCAGAAAGTACACCTGGATCGTGCATGAGGGTAATCCAGAATGGTTTGCAATGGCAGAACCGTGGTTGCTTATACCCGGTCACCACAAGTGGCCCTTACCATACTGCAGCGCCAATTACAACAAGGCCTGGAAGGCTGATATGCACCTGTACAAGCACATGGAGGAGAGATCATTTGTTTGTCATGGAGAAGAGTGTGACAAAGTCTTCTTTATCAGAGAGTACTACTACTACCTGAGAAACCACCTCCTGATCCACACTAGAAAATGACGTTCGATTGTGCAGCTAGTGGCTGTGATTACAAATTCAACTCAAAGCCCAGGCCAGTGTGGCTTAGTTGGTTGGGTGGCATCCCATGCACCAAAAGGTTACCAGTTGGATTCCCCGTCAGGGCACATGCCTGGTTTGTGCGCTTGATCTTCCATGGGGGGTGTACAGGAAGCAGCTGATCAATGTTTTGCTCTCACATCCATGTTTCTCCCTCTCCCTTCCTCTTTCTCTAAAAATCCATTTAAAATCCTTTTAAAAAACTCAGCACAAAACCAAACTTAAAGAAACACTTTGAATGAAAACATGATAGTGAACACAATATGGATGCAGTTTTGAAGGTTGTAAGAGGACCTTGGAAAACATCAGCAGCTGAAAATCCATCAGTGCCAGCAAAAAGAAAATGAATTACAGTGAAACCTGGAATGATGGGGAAGACACTTTACTTCACCCAGCAGTCTGAAAGTTCTAGGAGGGTCCATGAGGGCTGTCTGTATCAAAAGAGATGTTCCCTGGTAGCAAAAGCTTGTGAGAAAATCCCATAAAAAGGAAATATGTGAAGTATCCTGGGAAACATTCAAAGGCAAAAATGAAAGGAAGCAATATATGAAAACTCTTGCCCCCGAAAGAGGTATGTGTCAATGTTCAAGAGAAGACTGATAAGCTACACAAATGTGCTTAGTTTTCAGAGCCATATTCTCTCTTTTCAGGAGGAAAATCACCCATTTATATGTAAACGTGCTGGCTGTGGCAAAGGTTTGCAATGAAAGCTGTCATGAGTCATGTGGTTCTTTGTGATCCCGACAGGAAGAAAATAAAACCATCTCATGAAAAAAAAAATAGAGTTTGTCCTCTCATCTTAGCAGATACATTCCTTCTAAAAGGAAATACCAACTTCTCTTTGCCTAAAAACAGTTACTGAATGCTAGTCATCTCAACAGTTGCAATATTTACTCTCAACTGACTGTCAGGTTGTACTGTTTAAAGGACTACAGAATGACAAGCTCAGTTATTTTCTCTCAGAAGCACATTTCTCTTTATTATAATCACTGATTTAAGGGGGAAGAAATTGACAGGCATTCCCATTTCCACAGAGACTCCTCACTGTATAGGCTTTATAGCCTCGTCCATGCCTCCGGGAGCCTCTGGACACCTAAGACGGCCTTACATTGCCCGTGGGTTTCTGATGTTAGGAACTGGCCTTGGATCTGGGTTGCACACCATCAGAGCAAAAATTACTGGCCCGGGCCTTGCCTATGAATAGTAGCTCTCACAGGCCCCTGGGCCCATGGCCCCCTATACCTCGTTGCCCATTAGGCCTTGGCTCATACTAGTAAATGCAGTGCCCCCAAGCTCAGCACCTCTACTGAGACCTTTCTTTATATTTTATTGATTTTTTTACAGAGAGGAAGAGAGAGGGATAGAGAGTTAGAAACATCGATGAGAGAGAAACATCGATTAGCTGCCTCCTGCACACTCCCTACTGGGGATGTGCCTGCAACCAAGGTACATGCCCTTGACTGAAATCAAACTGGGACCTTTCAGTCCGCAGGCTGATGTTCTATCCATTGAGCCAAACCGGTTAGGTACTGAGACCTTTCTGATACAAGATGGAGCCAAACCTGGGTCATCTGGCCTATTTCACCCAGAGAATAGTATGGCCTCTCTTGTCTTAGTCTTTTGCCAGATGCCAAATGCTGGGTAAGTTTGCCCTTCTCCCAGACACCCTAGCTATCTGGGGAGTCCCTTGGAATCAACTGAATGAACAAGCAGTAGAAAATGGTTGACTGCATGAATGGCATTGCTGCCATCCTAAGCGATGGAGCTCAGTGGAGTGGTGCTGCTCTCTATCCTCTCACTGGCATGTCCCTATAAAGGACAGGGCCCAAGTGGCAGGAGATCTTCAGACAGTCATCTTAGCACTAGATGCCTCAGGCTGCAAGTTACCCCCATGTATACATTTTTTACAAATTCTTGAGTCAATGCCTAAGAGTTGTCCTCTCTATTCAGGGTAATGAACTCTGTGAACCTCTTATCTCACAGATACCTAAAATATTAACCAAGGTCTACATATACTAAGGCCATCATATAAGGCCTCATCAGGGCACTGCTTGTCCCTTTGAAGTTCCAGACCTTAGTAACAGTAACCTAGACACACATTTCACTTAGAATACCCAATGCTAGGCTCTTGGAAATAGCACTCATGAGGGCATTAAGGCTGTCTCTAAATGAGGCTGTACAATCCGTCACGGAGACGTGCCTCGCAGATTGGAGAGGGAGTAATTTTCTTTTCTTTTTAAATTTTTTTTTCAGTTAGAGTTTACATTTATATTATTTTGTATTAGTTTCAAGTGTACAACATATGGTTAGAAAACCATATATGTTACACAGTGTTTCCCCAATATTTCTAGTACCACTTGCATCATATAGATTGACTAAATTCCCTATGCTGTACTTTACATCACCATGACTATTATGTACTTCTCAATCCCTTCACCTTTTTCACCCCGTTCCCCAAAACCCCTCTGCTCTGCAACCATCAGTCTGATCTCTCTATCTATGAGTCTGTTTCTATTTTGGTTTTGTTTATGTTGCTCTTTAGATTTCACTTGTAAGCAAAATCATATGGTATTTATCTTTGTCTGATTTACTTCTTTTAGTATAATACCCTCTAGGTCCATCCATGTTGTTGCAAATGGTAAGATTTCATTTTTGTGTGGCCACGTAATAATCTATCTATATATAAAAGCCTAAGCGACCTTACAACGGAATGACCAGAACAACCAGTCGACCACTCACTATGATGCACACTGACCACCCGGGGGCAGACACTCAACGCAGGAGCTGCCCCCTGGTGTTCAGTGTGCTCCCACAGCCAACCTCCCATGGCTCCTCCTCCCAGCAGGCCGGCCTCCATCAGCCCTTGGTGCTAAACCATTTGTAGAGACCTGGTTCTGGGTCAGGGTTTCCTATGTAGCAGAGCAGCTCCCTCTCTGTGATCTATTGAAAGTCAGCCCTCGTCACAAGGGTTTGTCTCACTCCTGTCCTCTCCCTTCCCCAGGGGCTGCCCACCCGCTGCAGTGGCAGCACAGCACGAGGAAAGGAGGAGGGGGGAGGCAAGGAACCGCGTGGTAGCAGAGCGCTAATGGTGGTGGCAGTGGCGGCCAATGTTTGTTCCTTCCGCACCTGGCCTGGTGACCATCGCCTCCTCTCCCGACCCCCGAGGTCTTCGGGCTCAGGCTGGGACAGGGAACCAAGTGTGGGTGACAGCAGACGCGGCCCCTTTCCCAGGGGGTCCAAAGGCCGGCTCCCTCTTTGGGGCCGGTGGCCAACCTCCCATGGTTCCCCCTCTCCCACACGAATTCGTGCACCGGGCCTCTAGTCCATTGTATAAATGTACACATCTTTTTTTATCCACATCTGTTGATGGACATTTTGGTTGCTTCCATAGCTTGGCTATTGTTAATAATGCTGCAATGAACATAAGGGTGCATACACTCTTTCAAATTGGTGGTTTTGTTTTCTTCAGCTATATACTAAGAAGTGAAATTGCTGGGTCAAAAAGCAGTTTCATTTTTAATTTTTTTAGGAACCTCCAAACTGTTTTTCATAGTGGCTGCGCCAACTGCATTCTGACCAACAGTGCATGAGGTTTTCATTTTCAAGGAGGGAGAAATTTTTTCCTTGATTTTGCCATGGGATACCTTACTGGTCAATATTCATTACGGATTACTATTTTAAAAATAAATCCAGTAATTTTTGTGTGAAAATCTCAATTATATTGTATAATAGTTTGGAGCTAAAATACTCTATTTATATGAAAATATTTATTTTCCACTGTCACTTTTGGTTTAGGTTTATTTATGTGACATTTGTTGAGGACACTACCACCAAAAAAGGACAAAACATCAAATTATAAACCACTTTAGATTGATTGCTATCATTTGTTGTATTTGCTAGTGGCTAAAAGGCACAGATTCTGAAACCAGATCATTCTCTCTAGATAATGAGACCTTCAGCAAGTTACTTAACTTCTTCCTGCCTCAGTTCAAAATACATTTTAAATATACAAAACTTAACCCTTTTTTGTAGATATTATTTTTATTTTTAATATGTTGGTGACCTAAAAACGGGGCTCCACTCCATCTCTGAGAAGTTCAACCAAGGTTGTTCTATTTGTTTATTGTGATGGCAACCTGCCCGGCATTGGGGTAAGAGGTAACTCAGCCACTAAGGGAGCATCAGTTGGCATGAAAGGTGATGACTGGAAGTGTTTTGCCAAGATTGTGAGGGATGGAATCCAGAATCCAGGACTATCACTGCCATATCGCTCTTGGAGTCCAAAAAAAAAATTAAAAAGGATTTAACAAAATAATTAAACTGAGCTCATGATTTGAGGAGCTTTTGCATTTGGCAAAGGCACTTGAGAGCAGAATTTTCCTTAGCAACCGGTTAATCATAATCTCCTGGCAATGTTCACCAATATCCCCATCATCTATTCAGACACTTGTGTCCTTATCTATATTTCACAGATGTAGATCCATCCATTACAGTTTGAGTGTTTGACTTAAGTAAAACCTATTTACTTGTAATATATTAAATAGTATGTTTCACAGCATTTTGAGATGTAAAATGCACTAGGAATAAGCACTGATATTTTTCTCATCGCTGCACTGATTACGATGAATTACATTGATGTCACTATCACTATGACAACATTATGACAAGAACTAGTCACTCCAAGCTACCTAGTATAAGGAATTGTCATCTATATTTCTGAATAAGATGTAGCATATATTAAGACCTCTCCTTTCTTACATAAAACAGTACATTAATGGTTAGGGTTGAATCACAGTTGGATGAAGAAACAATTCATGCTAATGTTTTTCTAAAGGTAAGATTTGAAAATTTGAAGAATGTGTACTTTAACTTTCAGTCAGAAAGGAAGCAATTGTTTTATTATAACATGTATGATTAGATGTAATAAATGAACTCTTTATCTATTTGTTTATATTTTGCATTTAAAACAGCACAATGCAGTGATATCAGTAAACAGTCTAAATCAGTGAGCTTTGGAATCTATTTGAAGGTTTTCATGTGAAGCAATATTTGAATGTCTTTATATTTTTAAGATTATATAATTTTTAAATTTCAGCTTATGATGAGAGAAGTGAGTCACCCTCTACTGTTCCATTTTTAATTAAACAAGAATTCAAAATTTTTGTTAACTTTAAAAATAACTTGACACTGCCCTGACTGGTTTGGCTCAGTGGATAGAGCGTCGGCCTGCGGACTCAGGGGTCCCGGGTTCGATTCTGGCCAAGGGCATGTGCCTTGGTTGCGGGCACATCCCCAGTTGGAGGTATGCAAGAGGCAGCTGATCGATGTTTCTCTCTCATCGATGTTTCTAACTCTCTATCCCTCTCCCTTCCTCTCTGTGAAAAATCAATGAAATATATTTTTAAAAAATAATAAAAAAAAATAACTTGACTCTCAGGTGTTCTATGTCCCCCCTGCCCGGCCCCCCCCTCCCCCCCAACCCCCCCACGCCCAGGGATGTCCTATTGAATAAATGAAGGAATGCTAGAACCTTAGGAAGAAAATATTAGACATCACAAGTGCCATTCATCCAGAAATACACTACTTTCAGTAGTTTTGGATCATTTGTGCTCAATTTTGTACTTATTTTAGTTTGTACAGTAGAGTAAAATATCAGCATTCTGATATTTTCTGTTTAGAGAACTATATCACCACATGATATGACATGGAAGATTTGACAAATGGCAGTTTTCCCAGTAATGTTTGCCTTTTTATTTCATCTGGGCCAAATCTGAAACTATTTAGAGGCATTGCTTCCTTATAAGACTTGGTTGACTTAAGAAAAACAAAGGTATAAACAGTCTTGATTTTAAAAGTCTGCTTTTCATTTTGATCCAATATGACTCTTAGACATCATATATAAATATGGAAGGTCATTATAGAGATGGATACTGTGTTTCCTTATAACTTAATTACCAAATTATTGATGAACATAATTGAAAGGCTATTTTTTTGTACTAAATCATTTAGTGTTAGAGATACTGGAAAAAAAAAAGCAGGAATATTCTTGGTGAAGGGTGACCATTCCAAGTTTATTATCTGATTAAAAACTCAAGTATGTTTTCTGTGCCAGTCAACTACCTATGTAAAATTATTGGGAAAAATAATTCCAAAAAAACTCCAAAAACCCACAAGCTTATTCATCGATAAGCAGCCTAGGTTTCTGTGAGAAGTGACAGGGTTAACTTAATACACAATCTATATTTTGTTGTATCACTTTCTGTATTAGAATGCAGATGTACATATTCTGATCATGCTATTTTTAAGTAAACCACTTGTTTTCTAAATTATGTACAGAATATACACAGACTCTGATTTATTCCAGATAGTAAAGCTAAAACAGAAACTTGTTATATGTATCAAACCTTAGTTTATTTGCAATGCATGGTAAAAATGGCATTTGTGAAAGAATGACAGAGAATCCAGACACCATATTTTGTCACACAGCGATACTAAGGCATTATTTTGCTAAAGCAATATCATCTTGATTTGCCTTAAAATTATATTCAGTGTTCTTTTATAAGCAAGTTTAGGCATTGCTGTGATTTTAACAAATAAAAATAAAAGGCTTTCATTCAGCCAGGAATTTTTCCACAATTAGGATTGCATTCTATAAGCTTAATGTTAATGTACCTATTTTTTCCTTGCTTTTTCCTGAGTTAATCTAATTATTTTCACAAATATATGTTTTAATTCAGTTGATTCTGGAGTTAGGATATAAAAAATATGCTAATTATTGTTATTCATTTACAAATCTTAAGCCAAATAATCATTTAAAAAGTACTATATTTAGTGCCCACAAAGAGCTATCTGAGAGCCAGAGTTTTCTCACAACAAGCCTTTTGTTGGAATTAATCAGAAGTAACAAAGGAAGTAATATAAATGGGGATTTTTCTTCTACTAACTCAGAGCTTAGTAAACAGAGAAACACCTTGAAATATGTTTATTTATGATTATTTTCCTCTTCATGAGCCCAGGCATTCCCCAGCCTTTGAAATACACAAGTCTTATTTACTTGCTATCACCATCTGTCAGAACACATTTTGAATTGAATAGAAGCAGCAAAAAAGAAAAAAATGAAGAAACGAAAAAAACCGGGCTATGCTATGTTCTTTGTTGTTTTCTTTTCTTTTTTATTTGTTTCTTTGCTTTTTAATCCTCACATGAGGATATTTTCCCATTGATTTTAGAGAGAGTGGAAGAGAGTAGGAAAGGCAGAGAGAAACATCAATGTGAGAGAAACACATCGTATGGTTGCCTCAGGGCCCAGCGGGGAAGTCCCCAGGTCAACACTGAGCCAACCTGGCTAGGGCTACACTAACCTCTTCAGGACTGGCTTCAGATGTTCCCGTCAGTGCTCAGCTCTTTTGTACTAGGCTCAACCTTAGGGACTGGTCTTGGTTATTGGGGTCTAGGTTGGGGCCTTGGCTATTGGGGTCTAGGTTTTAGTCTTAGAGGCAAGTCTCGACTCTTCAGAACTAGTGTCAGCCCTATGGGACTAGATTTGGCTCTTTGGCCTTGGCTGGGCTCTTCCAGGCTAAGTCCACTAAAATCAAATTGACCCAGGGCCATGAAGAAGCTCCGGTCTCCCCCCCAAATAAATAAATATATAAATAAAATCACACGTGCAGATGCTATTCAACTGATAAATTAATGCCAACAATCGAAATCATTTTTTTAGGAGCATGTGTTTGGCTTTTCATCATTATACAATAGTTTGCCTTGTCTAACTCCTTTGGACAAGGAAGAAAATGCTAATTATTTTTCATTCAGATTTGCATTTGAAATTGCACTTTAGGGCTTCACAAAAAAATGGTTCAAGAGCCCTAGCCACACCCCTGGTTAGAGGGTTCAATTCCAGTAAGGGTACATATCCAGGTTGGGGGTTCTGCCCCTGGTTGGAGACAGCTGATCGATCTCTCTCATCTCTCTCTCTCTCTCTCCCCCTCCCTAACTCTCTCTAAAAATCAATAAAATAAGTAAAAAATTTTAAAAAATGGTTCAAGAGCCCTGGGACACCTCTATCCTCCCTCCTCTCACCAACTGTTGCCCTAGATTTTCCTTGCCATCCTAGTATATGCATTGACCTGCACTCCAAACTGCAGTCTAAGCCATTTCCACACCAGGGCACTCCAAACTGCCATCTAGAAGTCGTTTCCGCAGAGTCCAGGACTATCGTTTGAATAAAAGAGTCTAAGGAATACGACACATGTGTTCTCAAATCAAGATAAAATGGAAGCATAGCTCATCAGGGGTGGGCGTGTCACAACAAGGTAATTGTGCGACTCTGGGGAATGGGCATGGAGCCCCGAGGGGCAATTGTACCTGCTTTCTCTTTATGATTGATGACAGGGTGGACATGTGTAGGTAGATTTCTATCCTATTTGTCTTTCTTCTTTGAGTCATTCATTCATTCATTTCCTATTTCCCTTGTATCAACCATTTTTTCATTTATTCATTCAAGTAATATTTATTGAATGTTGTAGCATTATTTTTACTTTGTTTGCCAAGCTAGTTTCTACCTCCATACTTTGCATATTTCTATTACCCTGATTTATTGCTTCACAGCATTCGTACTTGAAAACGTGGATTTTTTTGTTGTTTATTTACTACATTGTCTGTCTCCCTTTCATGAATTTTAAGCTTTATGAGGAATAGAAGTTCTGTGTTGTTCCCAGACCTGGGGGTTGCCTGACATCTAGGAATGGTGGTGTTGATAGTAAATAATAATAATAATCGACAGAAGCTGATCTTTGCTGAAATTAAAATTTTTTGTTTAATAAATGAAAGCATGAATGAATTCATAACTTAGGACTCATTGGGATTAATTAGGCCCATATCATGTAACTGCACACAATGACCAATTGATCCCTTAAAGTTTCACTTCCAAATAACTCTAAGTTTCCTACAGTCAGAGGGTACCTACAATCATTCCTCTTTATTATCCAGCAGGCACATTTGTATTTGACAGGAATTACAATTACTTTTTTTGTGTTATCTTAACAAAGTATTAACTGTCTCTCACTTAGGTTATAGGAAGAATACATGCCATGGATGGTAGGAAGGAGTAGATGATACTCAAGTCCCCTTCAAGTCCGATATTTGATTATTGGGTAAATTATTCAAGGCATAAAAGAAAAAGGGGGAAAAATCTCTCTCTCTCTCTCTCTCTCTCTCTCTTTAAGCCTCACCTCAGGGTATTTTTTCCATTGATTTCTTAGAGAGTGGAAGAGAAGAAAAGACAGAGAGAAATATGGATGTGAGAGAACATCGATTGGTTCCCTCCTGCATGAGCCCTGACTAGGGCATGGGCCAGAGAGGATCCTGCAACCCATGTAGGAGGTATGTGCCCTTGACCAAAATCAAACTCGGACCCTCCTGTCAGTAGGCTGATGCTCTATCCACTGAGCAAAACCAGCTAGGGCAAGATCACCTCTCTTGATCACCTGTGATTTTAATTTCACCTGTTACCTTAAAGAGAGCTACATGTGGGTAGTTTATTACCATATATTTACTTTTCACTGTGAAAACAGTAATATTGCATTTAGCTTGATACAGCTAACCAGACATGCAAACACGATAAATCAACGATATTTCAAATAAAATGTTCTAACGCCTCAAGATAGAAACTCATTTGTTTTTATAGTTGTTGCTAGTTTTTCCTTATCAGCTAGGAGCAGGCTTGTTACATTTACAGTTTCTTGACTAATAAGAGAGAGTAAGCCAAAGGAAGCTAGTTTTTTTATTATTATTTTCTTAATACTTTAATATTTAGTAGAAAAAAATATAAAATTCTATGAGATTTTAAAAATATAAGAAGCAATATATAAATATTTATAATTTCTCTGCTACCAGTATTAACATTAAGGAGAAAGTAGCCAAAGGTATTTCAGTTGAGTTTCTTTAACATATGGAATGTGGCTGAGTGGGTCACCCCACTCCTCTTCATGCCTTTGTTAGAAAGAGGGATACTCACTGATCCCCAGCAATTATCAGAAGGTTATTGCTGTGGACTAAACTTAGGTGTCTCTCTCTCTCTCTCTCTCTCTCTCTCTCTCTCTCTCTCTCTCTCGTTCTCAAACACCTTTTGTTCTAATTATTTTTCTCAATAAAATTCTCCTGTGGTATGTATTAATCTCATATACTTGACTACCTTTTAACATTTTTAAACAAGGATGTTCAACATCAAGGATAATTCAAATATTTTAAAGTCTAAAATTACATTTTGCCCAAAAATTAAGTCTGAAATGATGTCAAATCAAATAATTTTTAAAGATTTTTTTTAATTATGAAAGGCATTATCCTTAAAAGAATCAACCAGATGCTTCTGAAGTTAAAAAGCATTTTTGTTTAGGGTGTATTGTGGATGAAATAAAGAGTTGTTTACATTATATAGTAATTTCTAAATCCTTTCAGATTTTTCCTAGCACTTTTCTATTAAATAGTTCACTTTAAAAATGTTGTTTTCATTTTTCATGTAAAATAAAATAAAAATTCTGCAGCTAACCAGCTGTTTCTGTCTGAAAATAAATGTTAATGTTAATAAAGTAATTTAAATAAACTAACAACTGCTATCAGGCATATCATTAAATTGGTTCATTTCAAATAGCTGACTCATTACAAAGGTTTGCATTATATGTAGAATGAATAAAATGTGTCAGAATCTATTGTAAAACATATGATTTATGCATATTACCTTGTAAGATTAAATTTTAAAGAATTTTCTATATTAAGCATCTTCCATCATTTTCTTTTTATTTCACTTTCTGTAATGTAGATTTTATATGGAATGTTTTAGCAATATTTTCTTAGTATGCAAATGGTGGAAGTATTTCCTTTTCCAGTTTTGTTATTTGTCTTTACAACATCTCTGTACTTGAGTTGACAAAAAGAGAAAATCAAACATTAATTAGACTGCCTGAGGTTATTGTGGAATGGGGCCAAGGAAAAAAAAATCCAGCTAGCTCTCTCATCTGGTCAGTCTGTTCTAATAGAATCAGTGCAAGCTCAGGCAGTAAACAACATTGATTGAATATCCCCTTAAAAACTTTTACCATTTTTACCTAATTAGGACTTTTCCTTGAATGAGAAAATGATGCCTATCCATTCTGATATTACCAGCATGAATCACTAAAAAGCTGTTATTTACCAGCCTTTACCATGTCGTTAGCGCTGTGCCATGTGAGATATAAAAAAGCCTTTTGGAGCTTAGTCCTTCCGGCAAGGAACTATGTGTCTAATTAAGGAGAGAAATTTAAAAGCTAAATTGTGTCTTATTCATTCACTCACAGGAAATAAAAGAAGGGAATGATTAGAATGGGCTATTATAGTAAAATCACTATGGACGAGAAATACTTGAGCCTGGCCCTAAGAATGTGGGAGGATATACTTTGTTGACAAAGGAATAAAAGGCATATCAAGGTGGGAGAAAATATAATTAAAAGTATGGAGTTAAGAAGAAAATAGAGTATTACAAAGGGAGAAAAAAATGCCCACTTTGGAGTGTGCCTTATATGTGTGAGCTGGAAAAGGTTTTCAGCATGTAGAAGGACTGCCAAATAATGAAAAGCATTAAAAAGTCAAATATATGATTTTAGAACTGATAAGAATGTTTTTCATAATGTTTTATTCTTTTGATATTAGGCCTATGTAAATTTAACAGGGTATAGATGGTGTATTACTATGCTATTATCACTGAGCTCTATTTCATTGTTTTATGTATTAAACCAAATTACAAATTTACTAATGAATGTATGTAAGTTTAGTAATCTTGAATTTATAACTAAATGGTATATGTTCTGTGCCGCCCCCTGGTGGTCAGCACACATCATAGTGAGCAATCAAACTCCCCGTTGGTCAAACTCCCAAGGGGACACTTTGCATATTAGGCTTATATATATATATATATATATATATATATCTAGAGGCCCAGTGCACAAAAATTTGTGCACCCGAGGGGGGGGGGTGTCCCTCAGCCCGGCCTGTGCTCTCTTGCAGTCTGGGACCCCTCAGGGGATGAACACCTGCTGGCTTAGGCCCGCTCCCTGGGGGGATTGGGCCTAAGCTGGCAGTCAGAAATCCCTCTGGCAGCCCGGCAGCCTCGGGGGATGTCCACTTGCCAGCGGGGAGCAGGCCTAAGCTGCAGTCGGACATCCTTAGCGCTGCTGAGGAGGCGGGAGAGGCTCCCACCACCACTGCTGTACTGGCAGCCATCAGCCTGGCTTGTGGCTGAGCAGAGCTCCCCTGTGGGAGTGCACTGACCACCAGGGGGCAGCTCCTGCATTGAGCATCTGTCCCCTAGTGGTCAGTGTGTGTCATAGTGACCAGTCATTCCCAGTTTTTCTGCTGTTATGGTCAATTTGCATATTACCCTTTTATTATATAGGAGTGCCTGGCCAGCCTGGGTGAGGGACTGATGGCTGTTTGCAGGCTGGCTAAGCCCCCCAGCAGGGACCCTCACCCCATGAGGCTGTGGCCAGCCTGGGTGATGGCTGTTTGCAGGCTGGCCACGGCCCCCAGCCACCCAAGCTCCCAGTGGAGACTGGCTGGAAGCAGGTATCTGGGATTTATTTGTCTTGTATAATTGAAACTTTGTTGCCATGAGTGGAGGCCACAGCTGGCTCAGGGCAGGTGGGAAGCTTGGCTTCCTCCATCGCCTGGGCAACCAAGCCTCCTGCTTGCTCCAGCTCCATGGCTGCCAGCTGCCATCTTGGTTGGGTTAATTTGCATATAGTCACTCTTATTGGCTGGTGGGCGTGGCTTGGGGCGTAACGAAGGTATGGTCAATTATCATCTTTGTCTTTCATTAGTATAGATAGATAGATAGATAGATAGATAAATTATCATCTTTGTCTTTCATTAGTATAGATAGATAGATAGATATAGATATAGATAGATAAGGTCAATGTCTTGATTGTGTTTCTATCTCTTGCAACCAGTAGAATACTAAATTATCTAATAGCTTATACTTAGCAGCTATGAGATTCATATGCTTGATGAAAATGATAAAATGGAAGCTGAAAAATATCGAAAACATTTTAGGAACATTTGTTAGCCTTGTTTTGAGTGTACTGTCTTGTTTTATGTGTCCACACGCACACATCTACTTATAAAGAATTCTATAAACATTGAGTGTTCTGAAGAAGCACAGAGAGATGCTTTATTATATTTTAAATGAGTAAACAACAGACACAATCTTGATTTGCCAGAATTATGATGAAATACTTGTGTGTGTTTTAATATAAACATGTACTCTCTCTTCTAGAATAAGTTTTGTTCAAAACATAAAATGTTAATGTGATTTTCATCTTTGAAAAAGGCAATTCCATTCTTTTGTTGCTGCTATTGCTTCAGTTGTTATTTCAAGGTAAATGTGTAATGTTCTCTAAAATTCTGCAGCTGAAATAAAGAATGTCAATAAAGGGTTATTCTCAAGTTGAAAACTGATTTTTATACTTCTGAAATTAAAGAAATAGAAATTAGAAAATGTGTGTATAATTTATTTTTCAAATTTCAGGGTTTGAAAGTGCCTTATAAAAATGAACCACCATATACTCAATAATAAATTTAACTGATGATTATTGAAGATTATAGACTTATGTCATATAGTTTATATTGACAATTTTTAAAACACAGTTCTGACTATTGGTTGGTGAGATTATGGTTATAAGAATTCACAAATATATTATCCCACTAAAATACTTTATTACCAGTAGATAGACATTATAACTACTTAGTCCATAATAATTTGGTTTAGTCAATGATAATACAGTGGGGCCTTGACTTACGAGTGTCCCGCCTAACGAGTTTTTTGAGATACCAGCTGTCTCTCGGCCGAATTTTTGCATTGAGTTGACAGAGTAATTTGAGTTAACGAGCTCCTTAACGAGCTAGGTCTCAGAACGAATTAAACTCGTAAGTCAAGGCCCCACTGTATTTGTATGAAAGCATTGAAAGTATATATGAAATTTATATGAAGTATGAAATTTGGATCCTCTGAGAAGCAGATGCTGAGATGGAAGTTCAGAAGGAATGCAAAGGTTTATTGTGGAGTAAGATCTGTATAAAAAATTGTGTGGGGGTGGGTGGGTGGGTGGGTGGAAGAAGCAAGATTGTGCAGGAGGAACTTTCAGACCATGTTTTGGATTTGATAAATCTGCCAGCCCAACAGAGAGGTCTGAAAGGCAGCTTGCTTGTTAGATGAGTCCTGTGTTAAGCAAAAATGACCTGAGTTGGTACCACAGTTTATACAGTTGTCTGCTGTATCCAAAGAGTGACCTGGGCTCAGAAACTGTGATGAACTAGAAAGAGTTAATGCTGGAAGCTGTCCTCCAACCTCGTTCTTCAGAGCTTGGCAGGGAGTCTATCCTTGCATCTTCATGGTGCCTCACCATGACTGCCACATTTGACATTCATAAAGCTAATTTACAGTACTTTAACTTGGTAAACAATTCATTGAGAGGACCATGACTAACATTCTATAATGGGTGTTTTTAAACGAGAAAGGTTTTGCTTAAGTGGAAAAAGGGAGTGCTTGAGTGTAAAATGGAAGAGAGATAGGGAAATGAAGCCAAAGTTCTATTCAATAAAACTTTATTATGTAAAATAGAATAGAATAAAAAGCTAACCTTCATTCATACCAATCTCTAAAACAAAGCAAACAAACACAAGGCCATTTTCAAAATCTATAATAATAAAAGCATAATATGCTAATTAGGCTTCCAAAAGGACGTCCTTCCAGACAAAGCCAGGACTGCGAGAGAAGCCCGGGTCCCGGGTGCCAGAGGGAAGCCATGCCGGCAGCCTGGGGAAGGAAGGCCTACTCTTGCACGAATTTCATGCATTAGGCCTCTAGTATTGTAATAAAGGGAAATAGGAAAAGAATACAACTGGATGCATGTCAGAAAAGAATGACGTAAAGAAAGAACCTAGGAAAAATTTCTGAACTAGAACACATTATAATAAGCTGTGCAATCTTTGGAGACCTCCACTCTGCACTGCTGTTTGGAAAGTGGCTGTGCTGCGTCCAACTCCTATAGCTACTACCTCCAAGAATGAGATAGCCACAATGTGCAAAGGGGTGTGGGGAATCACAAGATGTAGTAAATCCTTAAAATGGTATATCGTGTTCTCTGGTGTTTGCCCTGAGCCTTTCTGGGTAATGAGAAATGTACCAATGACTTATATTTGACTTGATTTGACAGCAAGATAAGTACTTGGTAGTGTAACTTGTAAAATCGTGGAGAAGATAAATGAATTCACAGCACTATGTATATAGTATATTCACATCAACTTTAGAATGGATAAACAGATGATCTGTTAGGTGACACTGACAATATCAAATGAAATTTGAGAGGAAAACCACCATTGTCATTGTCACTCCTTGGCTGGATTTGCTCTAACTTTGTGATACAAAATGATATTTGTAGAATAAATTTTCTCAAATTATAATATAAACAAGTTTATATTTACATTATTTTTATTTTTGTTTTCCTTTACCATGGTATATTTTTATTGACAATACTTTTTATTTTATTTTATGTTATTTTTAAATTTTGTTTTATTCCTTTAAGTATTACAAAGAGTATTACATATGTCTCCTTTTTTTTTCCCCCTTGACATTCCCCTGACCTCCCCTACCCCCCAGTGTCTTGTGTCCATTTGTTATGCTTATATGCATGCATACAAGTCCTTCGGTTGATCTCTTTTGAAATATATTTTAATCTATATAGATAAAGAGGTAATATTCAAATTAGGCCGGGATGCCGTAATGGGTCATGACCAGACTGGAGGAGGTTGCACCCACAGTTGAGGCCCGGAGCGGAAACGGAGACAGAGACATTGGGCCCGGAGTGGACATGGACAGGGACAGGGGGGCTGGCTCGAGCCGCCACGCTGAGGCTCAGGCAGGCCCCCTGGAGCCAGAGCAGACACGAATAGGACAGGAGGGCCAGCCCGCTGGAGCAGACACGGACAGGAACAGGGGGCTGGCTCACAGCCTCTGCAGCCAAGCACAGGCGGAGAGAGGAGAAGGCGAGCCCACCCGCAGCCTCCATGGCTGATCGCAAGCCCCGAGAGGAAAGGGCTGGCCCGCCCGTAGCCTCCGCGGCCAAGCGCAGGCCCTGAGTAAAACGTTGACAGCAAATCCTTTCAGTATAATTGGTGCATTAGAGGCCCACAGAATGATCATTTCCTTTTCTATGAAACACATAATTCTGACACACTATTTACAATTAAGTAAGTTTCATATATTTTGACATTTTACAGCCTTGGAAATTTACATATAATGATCAGCAAAGTGAGAAGATGAAAAGAATTTTTAGGCTTTTAAAGATGTAACTAATTTCTGTCTAGAAGACAAGCCAATTCAAAAAGTGATGGTTTTATTGTCCTATAGGACATTAGCCAGATTGTATCTAATTTAACAGCTTTACTTCAGGCTTTCATCTTTGGCAATCTCCTTTGAACAGCATTATCATTTTGCCAGTCCCTTCACTGAGTTAAACAGAACTTTTGCATCTGCTATTATGTATTTGAATAAGAATTATGTATTTAACACATGCAAAATTTTGTTTTGACACAATAAAACAAGATCATTTGATTCTTCCCTGGAACACAGAAAAGCACAAACTTGAATCATTGGTGTGGCTTAGGCTAATTTTCCAAATATTGTTAATAGAATTCATGTAGGGATCTTCACAGAGCCAAGAATTCTTTCTTTCAGGCCTACATATTCAGCATCTCCAAGGAGGCCTGTTATTCTGTGTTTTGTTTTGTTTTGTTTTTTAGTACTCACCAGAGGATATTTTTTCACTGATTTTTAGAGAGAGTGGACCAGAGGGAGAGGGAGAGGGAGAAGGAGAGGGAAAGGGAGAGGGAGAGGGAGAGAGATAGGGCCCGCCCATGGCCAAGGGCAGGCCTTTGCCAGCAGTCCTGCCCCTGAGCTTGAGCTGCAGAGGAAACACCTTTTCTGACCGCTCATTGGCTAAGCTCCCTGTATGCTACTCGTAGTGTTCTTGGTAACTTGCCTAATAAGAATCCAAAAAGGTGATTTTCCACCTCATTCCTGGAGGAAAAAAATGAAGGTCTGCTGCTGGAGGGGCTAAGAAATGTCATATCCTGCCCTAGCTGGTTTGACTCAGTGGATAGAGCCTCGGCCTGTCGACCACAGGGTCCAGGTTTGATTCTGACCAAGGGCATGTACCTAGGTTGCAGGCTCCTCCCTGGCCAGGGCCCAGGTCAAGGCTCATGCAGGAGGCAACCAATCAGAGTGTCCCTCTCACATTGATGTTTCTCTCTGTCTTTCCCTCTCTCTTCCACGCTCTCTAAAAATCAATGGAAAAATATCCTCAGGTGAGGAAAAAAAAAAAAAGAAAGAAATGTCATATCTTATGAAAGAGACATCTTAAAAATGCCTAAAGGAAGTTGTCATTTTTTTGTGGTGAAGGGACTGGAGTCCATGTTGATGAAAACACCTTGGCAGCTGGGGCAGCTGGCAGTGGCAGCAGCAGCAGGGTGATGGGGGCGGTGCCTTCCCCTGATCAGCCAGGTTGCCTCCTGCAGAGGGAGGTCTACTGACTGCTTAGGCCTGCAGGGAGCAGGCCTAAGCCATCAGTAGGACATCCCCTGAGGGCTCCCAGACTGTGAGAGGGGGCAGGGTGGGCTGAGGGAAAACCCCCCCAGTGCATGAATTTCGTGCACCAGGCCTCTAGTTTAAAATAATACAGTTATTAGGTAAATCATGTAAAACACAAAAAGAAATACAATCAGAGGACTACCTGTAGTTTCAGTATCTAAATGCAAGTACTGCTAATATTTTCCATATCATTTTATAATTTTTTAAAGACAAATATTCTTTTTTTGTAATAAAGCAGTACATAAAAATTTGGGTTTTATTATTATTTTCTTTTACTACATCACAATATTTCAAACTGTTATATATTCTTTCAAGCACTATTTTGAGGCAGCACAATATTCCAGCAAGTGAACCAAATGTATTCACTACACCACAGTACTTGAATCAAATTCTTTCACAAATTGATCTTCAAAATCTGTAAGAATAACAGATCAAAGTTAAGAGGCAATCTTAATTAGCACATATTTGTAATTTAGAAGATAAATTAGCCTCTAAATAATACCCTGAACTAGTTTTCTAACTTGTGTATGACTCATCCCTCTGGTCACAAATAGCTGATGATGAAATTTGTTTTCACTTTGAAAATACAGAAAAACATAACAACTTGGTGGAGAAGCCATGAAGGAAAATAGTTTCACTCTGGATTAGACATCAAACCATTCTGCTTAAAGAAAAATAAAGATATATTTTAGGCATATAATAAATATATGTAAATATATAGAGATATGGATATGGATATGGATATGGATATAGATATGGAAATGGATGTAGATGTAGATATTCCTGTGCATATAGTTATTGTCATTGAAGTGAGAGAAAATCTTTTGGGTAAATTGATTTAATATAAAGGGAAACTACTAGAGGAAAGTACGATGTTTTTGTTTTTTACTTTCAGTAATAAAATCTAATTTTATATTATAGAGTTTTTCATTTCTCCTCAGAGCAATGATTGTGGAAGAATTACATTCACCTCTGCAGACCTAAACTGTTTAAATTACTGAGATTTCCAGTAACCTCTTTCAGGGTGACACACTGGAGCAGTTACTTAGCTAGCAAGGCAAAATGTAATTCAGTGACAAACGTGGTTACTAGGTTACAAATGAGTTATGCTGTCCTTAGTGAACTGTAGAGCCATGAATACCCAAATTAGTTTCCTCCCCCAAATGAAAAATATTAAATTCAAGAAAATGGATCATGAATGCAGATTGAGTGAATAAAAGAATATAACTCCTCTCCCTCATAAAAATGCCCTGAAAGGATGAAAATTATTTTTAAAGCAAAATTCTCTACTGAACTGGCAAATGAGAGTCATGAACCAGGTATAATAAAATCAGTTTGTCAAAATCAATGGCTCTTAGATAAAGTAGCTATCACCAATTAGAAAAATGTAACTGAAAATTTATAAATACCTAGGAATAAACCTATCAATAAATATGCACTGATTCTACAAATAAATTTACAATAGTTTACTAAAAATATAAAACTGAGCATGTGGAAATGTGCAGTATTCCTAAAAGTCAAGACACATCTGTAAAGATGTCAGGTTTCATCCAACCTCACCCCCATCCCTGCTATTGTTCTATAACTCAATGCAATCCCCATCAAAATCCCAAATCAACATCAGGGATATTTCAACCAAGTGACAGAGACGAATTCCAGGAACAATATTCAGAATGAAACTTTGAAAGCATGTGGTTAGGTTCTTTTTTGGCTTCTGACATAAGAATCTAGATTATTTTTTCAGGCATGACCTGGGACATTTCCTCTGCCTAGAATTTTAACCCACCTAAAGGGTACTTCTCAAGAGAAGCTCCTGTGAAGGGCGAGGCCACAGCACAGTATCCCTGTGGCTACAACATCCAGCTGAGTGCCCAGTGGATGGCAGGAATCTCCTTGAAAGCCCTGCCCTACACTGTGGTTATCAACTTTCCCCTGATGGGGAGTAGGCAGGTACAAGTAGTGGGCTCACAACCTTTGACCTCAACTGGGGTTACTATTATTTTGTACATTATTCAGTAGCAAAACCAGACTGTGACTTCAGCTTTGTCCCCATTTCTTAAGTGGAAGAGCCTTAATACACATTTGGGCTATTTCTACAAA
>NW_005871063.1:10216894-10345002 GCF_000147115.1 Myotis lucifugus | reverse complement strand
TTTTACTTTTCAGGTCAAAATTTTTATATAACAGTTATTTGTCAAAAATAGTCTCACATTAAAAAAAATAATAACAAGATGGCCAAAGCTATGCATGGAACTCTTGTGAAGATATTATACAAACAGGAAGAGATTGAAACCCTTAAAGTAGCAATTTTCAACTTTATTCATCTCATGGGGATGCCAGAAGATTAAACTCCCCTGCTGTTTTGGGGCACCGCTGACCAGCATTTTAGACGCTCCCAAGGGCAGATGGGATGTGGAAGACTCTATTGGTGTGGAGTTACATTTCCCGGGTTCCAAAGCCCCCGACCCCTTAGCCAGTCCTGGAAAAGGAGCAGCTGGGAGCTCAGCAGAGCCAGAAACAAGCCAGTGGCCAGAGCTTCCGCTCCGTGTTGCAGCCGGGGGTGGTTCAGCGCTCAGGTCAGATTAAGTGCATTTTCTGAGTCTGGAGCCCCACATGGCCCTGAGCTATGTGGGCACAGGGCAGGGGTCCTGCAACAGCAGTCACAGGGGCCAGGCCCCCTGGAGCCAAGAGAAAGTGGCTCCTTTATGTGTTGTTGTTTTTTATTTTATTTTATTTTATTTTATTTATTTCAGAGAAAGGAAGGGAAAGGGAGAGGATAGAAACATCAATGAGAGAAAATCACTGATCAGCTGCCTCACGCACTGCCCTGGGGATGGAGCCCAAAACCCTGGCATATACCCTGACTGGGGTTCACAGGTGAGTGTTCAACCAGGGAGCCACACTGGCAGGGAGAGAGAGTGGCTCCTTTAGAAACTGACATATTCAGGTGTTGAGTGCTTGCAGCGGTTCTCAACCTGTGGGTCGCGACCCCTTTGGCGGTCGGATGACCCTTTCACAGGGGTCGCCTAAGACCATCCTGCATATCAGATATTTACATTACGATTCATAACAGTAGCAACATTACAGTTATGAAGTAGCAACGAAAATAATTTTATGGTTGGGTCACAACATGAGGAACTGTATTTAAAGGGCCAGAAGGTTGAGAACCACTGGCTTAGAGACTAAAGGCAGCTTTTTGGCAAAGCTGTATAAATGCCTATGCTATTTAGCCACACACACCCCCTTTCACCCCTTTCCTGTTAAATTATAACCAGGTTATTACAACAGTATCATTGGCATACACAATAATTACTAAAATGTTTTGCCAATCTGACAATAAAAATAGGCATAATTTTGATTCATTCACACTGGACAGCCATTGTTGTGTTGGCTATTGTTTTTTTGTTTGTTTTTTATAATCCACGGGAAAAGAGGTCAGTGCTCCAACTAAATAGTCAGGGATTACATGTTTTAAAAATTCTTGCGGCACAGAAGTTGAAAATTGCTGCCTTAAAGTAATAAAAATGTAGGTTACTTTAAAAAAGAGAAATAATAGATTTGGGACATCTTTTTCATATAGGAAGAAAATTGTTTTTTTTGGCTTAAAATTCTAAAAAAAAAGTTAATTTTTTTCCAATTACAGTTGACATACAATATTATATTTTTTTCAGATGAACAACATTAGAGGTCCCTGAAGCTTATACTCTCTCCCTCTTTTCCTTACTATTTATTTTTTTAAATTACAGTTTACATTCTACGATACATCACCTGAATTGTATTGTGTGTTTACTACCCAAGTCAATTCTTCCTTCACCATATGTCCCCCCTTTATCCTCTTCTTTCTCCCTTCACCCTTCTCTCTGGCAATCACTATCCTGTTGTCTGTGTCCATGAGTCTTTTTTTTCTTTGCTTAATCCCTTCACCTTTATGCTAAGTGAAATAAGCCAGAGAAAGACTTAGTACCATATGATTTCACTTATATGTGAAATCTCATAAACAAAACCAACTAACAAAGTGAAGACAGACTTATGGATACAGAGAACAGACTGTCAGCTGTCAGAAGGACGGGTGCTGGGGGCTGGGTGAGAAGGCAATTTTTTAAAAAATTGTTTTTATTGATTTTTAGAGAGAGAGGAAGGGATAGGGCTAGAGCAGCGGTTCTCAACCTGTGGGTCGCGACCCCTTTGGGGGTCGAACGACCCTTTCACAGGGGTCGCCTAAGACCATCGGAAAACACATATATAATTGCATATTGTTTTTGTAATTAATCACTATGCTGTAATTATGTTCAATTTGTAACAATGAAAATACATCCTGCATATCAGATATTTACATTACGATTCATAACAGTAGCAAAATTACAGTTATGAAGTAGCAACGAAAATAATTTTATGGTTGGGGGTCACCACAACATGAGGAACTGTATTAAAGGGTCCCGGCATTTGGAAGGTTGAGAACCACTGGGCTAGAGAGATAGAAACATCATCTGGCTGCCTCCTGCACGCCCCCCTTCCATGTGCCTCCACTTACCTTTCAACAAGGGGTGCTTATCAATTTAGGAAACCACCTAATTTACTTTTACCTTGTCAGGACCTGCCACTTACTCTCTTTATGTATTTAAACTAAACGACCTGGTCACATGTACACTTCCCTCAACTGGCCTCATTCTCATGACGCTGTAAGAACTCCAGGAGGCTTTCTTAGTTACATGATGGAGAACTTTGTATACGGAGGGGAAACTCATGCCTATCACCTCCTGTGCAGATGCTGACCTAGGTTCCAGGGGGTGACTGGATATTGATTGCTTTAACTCTTGTGAACTGATGCTGCCAAAATTGTTTGAATAATGTTAAAACAATTTAGAATTTGTATAAGGGTTTCAAATCAATGAATTTAAATTATACACATACAATATGACAGATTCTACACAAACACAAGTGTTTATCAAATAATTACTTGCTACCAAAGCTATATTTCTGATAAAAATATTTTAAAGCAATACATATAAAGTTTTTGCTTTTACAATGCTATGCAGAGGAACTAAATTTTGAAATTTCATTATATGCTAGTATTTACCTATACAATTCATTTATAACTCTATAAATGAGACTATTTGCTTTACTGTCAAATTATATAATTCAGGCATTTTATATATAATATTTTGGTGTAGGTATCAAAAATTTGTAATATATAGATAGGCATGGTAATAAATTATGACAGTCTTTTGTTAAAAAAAAAAAAAAAAAAGCATTGAAAGTCCAATATATATGACCAGCCAGTTTGGCTCAGTGGATAGAGCATCAGCCTGTGGACCAAAAAGGGTCCCGGGTTTGATTCCGGTCAAGGACATGTACTTGGTTGCAGACTCCTCCCTGGCCTAGGCCCTGGTCATGCAGGAGGCAACCAATCGCTGTGTTTCTCTCACATTGATATTTCTCTCTGTCTTTCCCTCTTGCTTTCACTCTTTCTAAAAATCAGTGGAAAAATATCCTCAGATGAGTATTAAATAATAATAAAAAAGAAGAAAAAAGAAAGTCCAATATATGTTAAAATGTAATATAAGAAAAGAATTTCAAGATCATTGTTAGGTGGATAAAAACCAGTCTCATGAAGTACATTCATACCTCCTCCCATCTTCTTAGATACTTTTCTATAGAGTCTCAATTTTTCTTAACTGGAATTAATCTCCCCATTTATTTCTTATGCGCTCTCATTCCCCAATGATCATTTTTAAAATATTTTATTTTGTATTCTAGTTGTTTGTATAAGAAACTGTCTCCAGTACTATACAACATTATTTATTTTTTCCCCAGCCCTGGGTTGCACAGAATAAAATAACACCTTAAGTGGACTAAAGCAGCATTCTAAACCTTTCTCCTTAGAACATTTCCAGAAAACTCCCAAAATAATATAGTAAGAAAGAAAAAATTCAGGAATTTTCAACTTCTGTCTGAGGATTCCTTTTTGGAGGCACTGGACCAGGCTATGATTGTTTAAATGTTTTTGTGCCTCTTTGTGAAGAAAAATGAAGCAAAGTACTCAATAAGACAGTAAAGTTAGAAATATAAAATTTCAAACATGGAACTAGAAAACTAAAAGGACTCACACTCAGATCTGGGCCTTTTGCAGCTGCTGAAAAGGGTTAGAATGTGACTGAGAAGAGGTCTCAGGTTAGAGACATGATTCCTTCGTGAAGGATTATGGAGGCTGGGCCAGAGGGTGGAAGACAGAAGAAGGGGGACAGGAGGTACAAGAATGTTTAACTTCATGTTAACTGCTCATTTGCCTTTTTATATATTTTTTATGAATGCCTTTTCTCCCTCTTTCACCTAAGAGAATTCTCGCTCTTCAGACACAACCAAAAATTCACTTTAATGCTGATACTTCCTGAGTTTCTACATTTGTTCTGTTGCACCCAGGGCTATATTTACTTTTTTCTTCTCGAAGGGCCCACATATTTTTATTTTCATTGTTTTGTGATGTTATTATATTTGTTGTACAGACTCAGGAATGCAGCTACAAGCTAAGAGCTCCTTAAAGGCTGAGAAGCGGACTTATTCATGTAGCCTCTTTGAAACAGATGGAATGTGTATTCATTTTTAGATAAATGGATTAGCTCATTTGCATCCCCTAAAAATATGGCCCCTATAATGTTACTAGTCTACAGAAGATTTTGAATTTTATAAAGGCTTCCTAAAATCTTTGCCAAATATTGAGCAAAAGTTTAATTAAATAATAACATATAAGTGTACTAGTTAGGAGTACTCAGTCTTTCAATAATTTAGTGGATCCTTTATTATGTGGACATCAGACTAACTGTGGGGGAAAGGACTCATTCTGGTCTTGGGAAGATCTTTCTGCATAAAATAATATTCAAAATTCTTTAAAAGTGTCAAGTGTCCTACATAGGGATTGGGCCTAAACCGGCAGTCGAACATCCCCTGAGGGCTCCCAGATTGGAGAGGGTGCAGGCTGGGCTGAGGAACACTGTCCCCCCTCCCCCCCCGCCCAGTGCACGAATTTTGTGCACCAGGCCTCTAGTAAGTATATAAGTTCTTTGGTTTATCTCTTCACGCCCACCCACCAAAGGCATTTTAGGTAGTCTGTCAGTCTCTATTCAAAGAAATCTTTTTTTAAAAAGTTAACTTTAAGAAACTGGGTAGATTGGTCTTAGCATACTTTGAATTTTTTCATATTTTGATACATCTTATTATCACTTGAGCTTTGCCAGCCCTAGTTTTAACATCTCTATTAAAATGATCATTTTTTGTCTATTGCAGGTGCTATACCTCCAGCACGCAAACATCTCATACTTGCCACTTGATGTAACTTCTAATAGTTCTTTCTAAATAAACTCTGATGGTCTAAAATCAATTAGGATATGCCCACCCTTCAGATATGTGTCCCATGTATATTATTTTAGCGATAAACACTTACATGGTGATTACCTACATATTTGTGATCATGTATGCCGTTTTATAATCTGTAAGTTTATCCTTTTAGCACAGTTTGAGTCAGAGGTTCTAACTGGCTCTCCTTAGGAGTGCTCTCCTGTTTCCATTGCTTGTTGAAGTTTTCCAGCATTTCTTTCTGTTCCTTGAGCCCCTGCCTTCGTTCCTTCATTAATGTCTTCTTGGACAAGCAGTGTTACTGAATCTGAACATTTACAGGAATGTAATTAACTTTTTTCTTCTGACATTCTACATTCTTTTGAGATGACTTTAAGATGCTTTTGGACTGAATCACTTGGGAATGGAGAGATTTCGATGACTCTTTGAGTGACCTTGAGTGTCCTTCCAGACAAGTGAGCATGACTCCACAAAGTGAAATTTTTGGGGGACTGGCTTTTCTGTTCTTGGTTCAGAAGATTAACTTTATCTTTCAGTGAAAAGGTGGACCTGTTCTCATCTTTATTAAGTTCTGCCAACCCCAGAACTTGTAACTCCAGAGGCCCCCAAATAGATAAAACGTTAGAAAAGCTTTTATTGATCCCCTCATAAAGTGTTTTCCAAATAAGAGCAGAATTAAAGTCATCTGGAGGGCGTAGTAAATCACACATTGCTGGTCCCCTCCCACAGTGCCTCTTATTTGGTAGGGCTGGTGTGGAGGGAGGCCTGGCATTTACATCTCTAACAAGTTCCAAGTGATGCTGATGCTGCAGGTGCCGGGGCCATGGCTCTAATCAGTGGATCTCAGCCTTCGCTGCACATCAGATTCACCGGGAGGAGCTTTTTAACATCCTGATCCCTGCACCGCACCCCAAGCCAGTGTTCGAGTTTTATCTTCAGCTTCTTCAGATTCCTGTAGGAGCTACGATTAGTATACTGATCTCTCATTGCTGACACTGTAAGGTAAAACATTTTATGTTTTATATTTTCCTTGCCTCTTATCTCTGCTAAAATCGGAACTACATATTTGTTGTTGTTTTACGATCCAGAAATTTCCTTTACATTCTAGTAAACCCAGTAGAGTGTTAAACTTGGTTGTGTGTGGTAGGTAACACAGACGCTTAATATATTTTAGCAGGGAGAGGAGACCTCCAGGGGGTTGGTCTCCCAAACCACCATTTTAAACACCGTACTGCCTAGTTTGGTGAAAGTTTACAAGAAAATTTCGGTAGAAACAAGGGGAGGGGAGGATTGTTAAGAATTTTCATAGTAAATAAATTTAAAGTAAATGATCTTTTGGTCCAGATTAGAAAAAGGAAACAGTGAAGACAGGAAGTGATAAGATTAGCATATGTAATCTCCGTTTTGATTTATTTCAAGAGCTCTGATACATTCTTGCTCCTTAATCTAATGTTCTAGGCCCCATAAATTTTTTTCTTCTGTTGACAAGTTCTTCAGGTAAGAAAAACACGACTGCCAATATATTATTCTTAGGTTTGTGATAATATGCTATTGCTCTTGAGTTGCCTACTTGTGTTTTTTTTTAATTTTTTAAATATATTTTTTTTATTGATTTCAGAGAGGAAGGGAGAGGGAGAGAGAGATAGAAACATCAATGATGAGAGAGCATCATTGACCAGCTGCCTCCTGCACATCTCACACTGGGGATAGAGCCTGTAACCTGGGCAAGTGCCCTGACCAGGAATTAAACCGTGACCTCCTGGTTCATAGGTTGATGCTCAACCACTGAGCCACGCCGGCCGGGAATGAGCTGCCTATTTAAAGTCTTTCTCCAGGTGTGTTGGTTGAGCAGATGGCTTTTCAGCCTTTATTATTTTGACTTGAGTGGTTCTGTGTGATGTGGTATTTTTTTGCCTTTGAATCCTTATAATACATTGGTTTTGTGTAGAACCACTGAATGGGAAAAAGTAAGAATTAATATGAATAGAAGTTCTTCAATGAAAACAGTAGATTAGTGGGAATGGGTTGAGTGGGATTATTGAACCCATTGATATGGGAAAAAATAACATATTTGGACAAAAAAAAAAGATTCTGGGGAACTGAGTACATAGTCTCTACAGAGTACATACTGCTGTATGAAAGTTAGTGTAACTCTTTCCACATTTGTTTTTCCCAAACTTCTCTTTGAACACACACAATAGAAAATATATATGATATAAATTAACACTTACATATACACATTTTCAGCTTTCCTTGTTTTTAAAGCTCTTCACATATATAAACCTCAAAGAGTGTTTTTCTTCTATGGGTATGATTCGGTACACACTGCTTTGACTCCAGTGTGCTCAGTATCATCTTACTTTAATGTAAGAATTCCAGCTAAATATATAAACAATTTCTATATGATTCAAAAAGTTAAGGATGTAAGAATAAATACTATTAAGTAAAAATTTACATTTGAACAATCTCCAGAAACAAGTGGAATGCCAGAAACATAAATTAAAAGATTTATAACAGAGCAGTTTTGTTTTTTCTTTTCTATATAAAGGAGTTTGTTTTACAAGCAAGCTAACAAATGGCTTAAAACAATCTTGTTGCTAGGCTCTTAGATACCTAAACAGACCTTATACTTTTTAGGTTTAAACATAAACTGAAACATTATAAAGATGCTTAGTCAAATAGAAGGTGACTCATCAGAAAAATTAGAATTTCTCTTTCCTACTAGAAGTCCTTGACATTGTATACAACAGATGTTAATTCCTTTTTTAGATTTCCCGACCGTCTTTTAATCCTTGCTATGTGACCTAATCTCTTTATAAATATAATGCCCCTTAAATATTTTCTTAGATTGTAGCTTATTATTCCCTGGTTGTTATAAACAGCTTATTTATTTTGAAATATTTTTAAAAATTATTTCTATCTGATGATAGAAGATGGATGACTGATGGTTATACTATCCATCAGGTATAATAAAAATAGGTTAACTTTAAAGAACTTGATTTAAATGTTAGAAGAATCTTGCCAAGTAGTGTAGATACAACAGCAAATAATATTGAAAAAGAAAGATAGACTTTCAGAAGACTAAGTGATATTTATTTTTTGATTACTCAATGGCTATGTGATTGTGGGCAATTCAAGTCTCCTGAGACATCTCAGTTTCCCCATTTATATAATGACATAGATCACATTCAGAAGCATGAGGGTCTGGTATGTGTGTTTGTGTGTATGTGTATAGTTTGGAAGTGGGGGTGAGGGTACTGTTATTGAGGTACTGGGGAACTGTGTACATAGTGCTGTGTAAATGTAGATTTGGTTTGATTTGCAGTATGTGCATGTGTTGGAAGGAGGGTGGTTAGCTTGAACCAAAGATTGCCATGATCAGGTTGCAAGAAAATATATTAAGAAGCCACAGTGAGAGCAAGGGGCAGTGGCCTAAATAAAGGTTAAGGAAATGGAGAGTTAATTGATTTCTATCTGTAATAATTGGTCCATGATTTCTTTCTTTTTTTTTTTTACTTCTTAAAACTCTGTGTCAAAAGTCAAGCTTAAAAATTACTGGAGCCCTAGCTGGTTTGACTAGGTGGATAGACCGTCAGCCTGCGGACTGAAAGGTCCCAGGTTTGATTCAGTCAAGGGCACATGCCCGGGTTGTAGGCTTTATCCCCAGTAGGGGGCCTCCAGGAGGCAGCTGATCAATGCTTCTCTCTCACCATTGATGTTTCTGTCTCTCTCTTCCTCTCCCTTCCTCTCTGAAATCAATAAAAATATATTTTAAAAAATTACTGGAGGTATTAAGCAGATCATAAAAAAAACACAAAAAACACAAATACTGTAGACTCTACATGGAATTACATTACAAAATCAAGTGGGTAAAAGTATAGAAAACTTAGCAAGAAAAATATTAATCATAGACAGTATATACATTCACAACAAACCAAAATTAGAAGAGTAAGAGTACTTATATATTAATGATATTTTATCTATTAAAAGCACAAGCTTATATTAGATGATTTTCCGTCTTCATGTTGCTATATCTAAAGAAAAGTATTTAATTCCACAGTGCCACAGTAATATTAATAGTAAGGTGTTTCCCCTTGAAATTACAGATTTTTATTTTAGATAGTTGTGGATGTGGAAAACTTCAGGAAAAAAGTTATAACTAATCCACTGTAATTTGCCTAATATATTCATGATACTGATAAGTCATCAAAGACTAAGAATGAAAGTACAATGAATTTTAGTAATTGGATTACTAATATTTGACACTGTCTTATTTTCTCATTTATCCTCATCTATGTCTAAAATGCTTGTTATTTGCAGATGAGGATTAGTGGAATGTGTTCAAATTTAGTTCCTTTGGGGATGTACATACTTGTGTTTGTGTGTGAGTGTATGAGCACAACCACTATAATTAATAACAATCATGGGTATTCATGAAAGATCTGATCGCAGTATATTTATTTGTAACCAGATCCATCTTTAGTTTTGTAAGTAATTGTTTAATTGATAACATACAAAGAAAAAAGTGGGCAACTCTTAATTGTACAGATCAAAACATTCTTGCAGCAAATTGAATACACACATAACTAGAACCAAGTTCAAGAACTAGGATGTTACCAATTTTCTGGAAGTACTTCCTATTCTCCCCTTCTTCAGACTCCTGACTTCTAACAGTATACATGAAATTTTCTTGTTTTTAAAATTATATTTATTGGGGTGACATTGGTTAATAACATCATATTTGTTTTAAGTATACAACTCTATCATAGATGAAGTGTATATTTCATTGTGTGCTCACCATCCAAAGTTGTCTCCTTCCATCACCATTTATTTGACCCTCTTTAACCTCCCCCCCCCACATCCCTGCTCTCTTGTAACCACCATACTGTTGTCTGTGTCTATGAGTTTGTTTAATCGTTTGCTGCTTTTTGTTTTATATCTCACATATAAGTGAAATCATATGCTTTATGTTCTTTTTCACCTGACTTATTTCACTTAGCAGAATACTCTCAATATCCTTTATACATGGAACTATTTAATACAGACATTATTGTATCTTTTTCAACATTATTTGTGAGGATTTAGCCCTATTATTTCATATAGTTATAGTTCATTAATTTTTATTGATGCATAGTATCCATTATGTGATTAGACAATATTTTTTTTCATTTTCCTATTCTGAACATTTTAGGTTATTTTCACTTTTGAGGTTTAATGTATAAGCTGTTCTAATCATGTGTGTACATCAATTTTAGTACATATCCATGTCATCTGAAAAAATAGATTATTCTCATCCTTCCTAAAGTTTATACTTCCAATGTTACCTTCTGATAAATGCATTGTCTATGCAAAGTAAGAGGAAGATTTACTTCAGGTTTTCTAATCTTAGCATGATTAACACTTTTGAACTGGAAATTTATTGGCTGTAGGGGTCTGTCCCGTGCATTTGAAGGTGTTTAGCAGTAGTCCTGGCTTGCCCACATGAGACACCAATAGCAGCCTCCACACAGTCATAATCAAAATCATCTCCAAACATTTCCAAACGTCTCAGGGGGGAAGGGAAGGAAAGGAGAAGGAATCACCCTGGGTTTAGAATCACTAGAATGGAATTTCCAGAAAAATTAATCAATACCATTGGTTATGTGCATCACAGAAAAAAATGTTCTGTGAGTTTGGCCTCAAAAAGAAGATTTTATCAACAATAGCTTTTAAATTGTTTTCCTAAATGTAAATTTGAGCCCGGCCGGTGTGGCACAGTGGTTGAGCATTGACCCAGGAACCAAGAAGTCACCTGTTTGATTTCTGATCAGGGCACATGCCCCTGTTGCAGGCTCAATCCCCAGTAGGGGGTGTGCAGAAGGCAGTGGATGTTTCTCTCTCATGGAAATTTCTATCTCTCAGTCCTTCTCCCTTCCTCTCTCTCTAAAAAATCAATAAAACCATATTAAAAAAATAAATCTGAACATGAGTTTCCCATTTTCAAAAATAACCAACTCCAAAACTATATTATCTAAACTGTTTATCCTGATTTCAAAATCTCTTATCAGTAGTTATTGCCCACCATATCTCTGCACAAATGTCACAAACTTCCTCTTTTATTAGTTCATTCTAATACATGCTATTGTGGTTAAATGGGACCAAATGATTCTGGATTCTTGAATCTGCTATTTACTGATTTTATAATAGTGGGTTAGCCTCTGTATTTCTCAAACCTACCATCTGCACAATGATGTTGCATTAGCATGAAGAGTTCTTACGAGGTCCAAATGTGATTTTGTGTGAGACATATGTAAAGCATTGGTATAATAAAACACCTAATGCTATTAAATGTATTAAATAATACCATGAAATATAATTAAAATGCCATTGGTAATAAACTTGAATTAATCAGCTCTCAGAAAACGCCTGTTGCAATAATAAACTGACCTTTGATGGACACATTTGTCTGTCAGGAGAATGAGGGACAGCCTTCCACTGCTAAAGAGAAATCAGATGACACTGAATCAAGAAAAGAATGAGTTGTGGGAGCCAGGAAAGAGCAAATTTGACTTAATAATAATAAAAAGTAGCAAAACAATTAAGAGATGATGAATTTCAAGTTTTTATCCATATTATTTTTATTGTATCTTATCTAACTACAAGTTAATCTTTATGATAGCTGTTTTGAACAACTAGATCGCAAGATTCTTGAAACTCCAACAACCAGCTCTTGTGAACTGGTACAAACTGCCCTCTGCAAATCACTGAAAAGCACTCGACTGTGAAAATGCATTAGCAATACATACACATGTGCTTTCTTATCTCAGAAGCATGCGTTGCAACTCCAACTTCTTTTCAACAAAAACTGGCCAAAAATGTCTCTGTGCTATCAAAATATCTATAAATATAAACCTGAGTCTGAGATTCATTTCCCTCATTTCATAACAATAGAAACAATGTAGATAGTTTCTTCCAGCTATTGTGCTTTCGCATTTCCTGACCACAAAATATGTCTATAAAATAACCATCGAGAAATAGTCATTTAACTTGACTTATTGTCTTAGTCTGACTTTGTGGAGTGTGTTTTTTCTTCTTTTTAAAAATATAATATAGAGCATTAGAATTCAGAAAAGAAACTAATTGATGTATAAAAACATGATTTTTCCCTTATAAAACTGAGATTTTATTAACTTTAATAATATATGTTTTCTTCCTTTTAAGAACAACATCTATTTATATATAAAACCCTAAGTGACTGGAACGACCAGAATGACTTGTTGCTATGATGCGCACTTGGCGGGGGGCGGTCAGCCAGCCTACCTCCCATGACCCCTCCCCCCTGGCCAGCTCCACTCCTAATCCCCCCCCCCCGATCTGGACAGGGCTGGCTGGGCCCCACCCATGCACGAATTTGTGCACCGGGTCTCTAGTTATACTATAACAGAAAAATGTCTAGAGTGAATACTCTCCATGAAAGCCATATACATAATCATAAATCTGTAAGCTTCAGGGTAAGATTTAAATTAATATTTTTCAAAATAATTTATTTCTTCTTCAATTTTTGAGCTAATTTTAAGTAGCTGAATTCCATAATATAGTTGTATCTAAAATCACACATTGAATACCTTATGGATAATGCAGTTTCTCCTTAAGACCAGCACCATACAATTTCAAACTAAGATTATTTTTCATTAGATGGAGTTCTGTTTCAATTACTTTTTGCAAGAGCTTGAAAGATGTAATTTTTATGACAATATTAGTTCTATTTGTAATCATTCCTACTGTCCATGCCCTATTGAAGATAGCTGACCTTTGCTTTGAGCAAGAATAAGTAATTCATTTTAAAATTTTTCATGAAAATACATAGCTCTGTCATCCTTACATCTAGTATTTAAATCATGAATCTTACCATAACAAAGAAACTTAGAGACACTTTGATAATTCAATAATAAATATATTCTCTTCTATAAGCCTACTTCAGACATATGTTCCTTGAAATAAACAGTCTAGGAAATTATTAAAATCAATTAATATGCTACAAGAAAATAAAATATCTGGAATTTCATCTTATTATCTAAAGATATATACCTAAACTGAAATAGAATTTACTGACATCTCTAGTCTTCATTGAATAACATGGGTTATGTTAGATTTTAAATGGTAAGTTGTGATCTTGGCAAAATGTGGTCCCTGATGAATGTGTCTTGAAGAGAAATATTTATATACTTCAGAAAAACATTGTCTTTGTCTCTATGAATTTTTTATACATTTTATTTTATCTGACAATAACAACAATGAAAATGAAATATTTACTTACGATTGCAGCCTGATTATGTGCTCACTTATTGTAATCAGCCCATCTCAAATGCTTAATAATGTATGTCTACTCCAGGGGTTCTTATTTATTCTATATTCTGTTTTATCTCTTAAATATTATTGTTAAAGATATATTTAGAAGCCCCTTCACAGCCTTTAGGAAATGGGCAGCATATGCACATTTTTTAAACTATTTGAGATTTTTGTATCTTCTGAAGAGTTGAAAATAACATGCAGAATGTCCATAGTTTTCTAGATCATTCTTTGCATGTAATTGTACACTAACATATGTGCCTGTTTGAGTACTTGTGTGTTTGCATGTACATTTTTATATATATGTTGAGCTGGGCAGAGGGCCACCAAAACAATAGAGGAAAGGGTAAATAAACAACAAATGTCTTAGTTATTGCTCAGTGTGTGTCAGTACTGACCCGGCATCTTATATACATTCTTTTATTAAATATCTGCAACAATGATATAAAGCTGGTATTAATCATCTTCCCATTTTACAAATGAAATAATAGATTAGATTAAGTACAGTGTGGGGCAAAAGTAGATTTACAGCTGTTCTTATGGAAAATAATAAAATAATAATACAAGCATAAACTCTGGTTTTCCCATACTCACAAATGTAAACCTACTTTTGTACCACCTCATACATAAGCATATAATACTATTATAAAAGAGACAACAAAGATTAGGAATTATAAATTTATATCCAAATGTACATGTGATTATGATCATCCAGCTGCTGTAGCTGATTTGCCAATATTATGCTGGCTATGAAATCCAGTTAGATTTTTATAAGTGTGAATGTGCATAATTGCCTCCTTCCTTTCAAAGGGGAGCATCTTTCCATAGCAGATCCTCCTTCCAATAAACATTCCATTCAGTCAGGATTTGAATTCACTTGTAATATTACACTATATTCATAAACATGAAGATGATTTTTATTTTAATTCTATTAAAAATCAATAGCTTTTTTTGGCATTTCGGGAATTTAAATACTTTCATTTGGAAATAAGTAACTTAAAAATTAAAAAAAATTTCCAGAAGGAAAACCTTTATCCAAAAAATAAATTTATGTGATTTGGGAAGACAAATCTCAAATGCATATTTTTGGCATATGTGACAATTTTATAATCAATATAAAAAGATAAAGTTAGTTGAAATAATTAAAAAATGTAAAAATCAGTCCAGGCAAATGACTATTCAATCTTGCTGTAAAAGTACTTATTTAAAATTCTCCCCCCAATATTTATGTATATACTAAAGTTAGTTGCTCAAGTCACTCTTCATTGCTGCTGGCTTTTTCATTTTACATCTTTCTCTTTCAACTCAGCTCTGTTGTTAGCATACTTCAAATGTCTAGCATTGATAGTGAATACACTACAAAGGCAGAGAAAATATATTACCTGGTATAATAAAAATGTGAAAATGTAGAAAAACTTACCATGTAAAGAATGGTAAACATAGAATAATGTAAGTCTAATCATGTAAATGTAATCATATTGTTACCATGATATTCAGTAACCTAAGGAAAAAGTTAGGTCAAGCTGATTTGAGATGAAAAAACAATGAATGAGATCAAAAGTTGTTCTAATAATGCGTAAGCAGAAAGGCATTATAAGGGGATATTTAACTGTCACCAGTGTGAACTTACATAAAAGTAAAATTCTATTTCATCAAACTAAAACTAAACTACCTAAAACTAGTTAAACGACAAAATTGAGTAGAAGGTTATCATTTTTTGCAAACTAACATGGGAGACTGGCCATTCTATTTGCTCTCATTAATGAACCTTGTCCCCAATTTTAGAAAATACTTAAACCATGTCTGTTGCCTTTCTTTAATAACCGTATCCTTTTTACCAGCCAAAGAAATGTCAGTTTTGCCACTCTCTCAGGGGTCTCAGTTTTGTTAGATTTTCCTGCAACCTGAGCATTGCATGCAAAAGATTTTGAGTGGAGGAAAAATTTCTTACTACCAAGGTTAAGAATAAAGCAATATACAGGATTTTTGGATGTTTCACAAGCTATTAAATATTTATATGTTATCAAAAATAAGTGCAAGCGATGGTTTTAATATTGAGACTGGTTCTTTACAACACTTAGAAAGAAAGGTCTGATTTGTTACTATCCGTTTTACTAATACACTGCGGAAAAAGACATATTTAGTGAGCCACTCCTTGATGATTGGCACAGAATCAAATGCACGAATTAGAAATATAATTAAGACATTAAATTCTTTATCTTTTAAGAAATTAAATTCTTTATCTTTAAAGAATTTAAAATTTGGTGAGGAGGTGAACGTATAATCTTAATTTACTGTGACGTAAGGTCTGCCTACACAATGCCAGAAGATAATGCAAGAACATTCAACTGCACCTGGGGGCTTGACGTTATCTTCCCAGAAAGAATGAGTAAAAGTAACTTTCTCTACATTAAATGTCTCTTTGGTTGCTTTAGGAAGCCTCCAACTGATAAGTCAAATTGTTATGTCCAGTACTTAATACTACATTAGTTCAGGTTCTTGAGTTGCAAAATCAATTTAGTCCAACTTAAGTTAGAAAGAAAAAAAAAAACCGGGAGAAGAAAATGAGAATCAAAGTTGAACTTTCACACCACAGGACTGAAAACAAGGCAGGATGCTAGTCCCTCCTACTGTACCATTTAGAAGCTTCCCAAGACTGTCTGTACCCTTATCCTCCTTTCCATTCTGCTCCTGAAATAAGGGTTCCTCTTCACCCAAGTGTAAATCTTACACGTGTAATTTTGAACTAATTTAGCCAGTCTTCACAGGGACTGGTCTGTATCCGTTTTCTTCATTCTTGTTTGTACAGTCAGTGTCTCCCTATCTAGTGACCTCACCTGCCTCAGACAATACCTTCAGGCTTGTCTGTTGCAGGCAAAGCAAAACAAAAAGAATCGTTCTTTCAGCTTTGTTACCTGCTCAGTCAATCTTTTTCTTCCTATTGCCTTTTACCAAGAAAATTATATCTGCTATGTTTATTTACTCTTCCCTATTTCTTATTTACACTTTGGGGTCTGATCCTGAACATTCCAGAAGTTGCCATAAAAAAAAGTTTTAAAGGAACAAATAAAATCCTTTTATATATTTCCTTGTTCCTTATACTCTCGAGTTCTCTGTATTTTCTTACAGCCCCTGCCTTAATACTCTTTTCTCTCTCACTTTTCAGGCATTATCTGGTTATCCTCCTACCTCTGATGGTTTCTTCTCTCTTTCTTTTCTATGACATTTCTTTTATTGCCCACCTCAATAATATGAAGTAACAGAAGTAAACTCTATTCTTCAAATATGTATTTTCATTGCATGCCACTGTTTAGACACTAACTAAATTTAGAAGTATAACTTTGATTTCTCTTCCCTACTACAAACTTTATTTCTAACTATTGGGTAGAGATCTTCACGTACTGTCATGCTGGTGTCTCAATCATGCCAAATAGAACTTTTTTCTTGGTCAAATCTACTGATAATACTTAAATCTCTATTTCTTCTAATAGCACCTTTCTTCTATTAATCATGTTAAATATTTGGAGATGCTCCTCATCACTCAAGCTCATGGCTCTGAAAAATCACTCTTCTCAGTTTTCCAGTCAACATTTCCAGATTAGCTACCAGTTAACTTTTACTTAGGTTCTCATTTCTCAACCGAGGTTCTATCTATCATTCATCTTGTTTCTCAAACTGTGGTTGACAGAGACCAACAATGGAGGCATTGCCAGGGGATGTCTTTGAAGTGAGTCCTCAGACCCTACTGAGTCAGAATATACATTTTAACAAGATTCTTTGTTTGGGGATGGTTTGTTTTGAGAAGTAGTTTCCTGTTGAATTTGAGTTCATGAGATTTTTTTGAGAGACATACACACAGACAGAAAAAGCAAAATGGAGGAGAGAAGAAAGCAGAAAGGGAGGGGAGGAGAACAAGAGGAAGAAGAGAGGAGTGAATGCATGCTGTTTTTCTTTCTACACATTCACAGTACATTAGCTTGTTTAAGGTATTACAGTAAAGAAATAAAGTTCTGCATCTAATATACATTATACATCTTGTAATGAGCACTATACAAATAGCAACCATTCTATATTTACTGATTTGCTCATTTTCTATTTTCATATGGAATTACTGTTGTTATTCATGATTAATATATTCTACCTGCAAATAACCAATGGAAAGATTTATTTGAATGCTTTTAATAAAAAATGTAATAGTTTCACCCTAGCTGGTTTTGCTCAGTGGATAGAGCATTGGCCCGCAGACCAAAGGGTCCTGGGTTTGATTCCAGTCAAGAGTACATACCTCAGTTGCAGGCTCCTCCCCAGTCTGAGCCCTGGTCAGGGCACATGCAGGAGGCAACCAATTGATGTGTTCCTCTCATATTGATACAGTGGGGCCTTGACTTATGAGTGTCCCGACTAACGAGTTTTTCGAGGTACGAGCTGTCTCTCGGCAGATTTTTTGCTTTGAGTTGAGAGCTAAAATTTGAGTTACGAGCCAGCTTCAGATACCCCACCACTAGTTGGCGCAGCGAATGTCACAGTGAACACCACAACATCAGCCCAGCATCACGTGTCTCACTCGTTCACTTTATGATTTGACATATGAGTAATTTGAGTTACGAGCTCTGTCACAGAAAGAAATTAAACTTGTAAGTCAAGGCCCCACTGTATTTCTTTCTGTCTTTCTCTCTCTAAAAATCAACTGAAAATATCCTCGGGTGAGAATTTTAAAAAATGTAATAGTTTTATTATGTTATTTTTATATAAACATTTCTTCCTCAGGAATTGTCTGGTGGGATGTTTTTAGAAAACATTCTGATGATAGAGGTGTGTTATTGAGTCTTGGCGAAACTTTCATGATCTATTCAAAATCTAGAGATCAACCTGCTGTTGCTGTAAGAGGAAATTATTTTTCTTCTGCATAAAAAGAAATCAGTGTGACAGACCCACCTCTCTTACACATCTTCACAATAAACGTCTTCCTTTTTGGAGATTCCCTATATAAAATATGGAGTATTCATAGATTGATAAGGCTGCTGAAGCCACTTTAAATTGGTATCTCATTTGCAGGCTCATTAAAACCCACAAAGAGACAGGACCTGGTCACCACTGATTTGTCAACTGACATGCTCAGAATGAAGCAGGCACATGGATGCTTCTTTGTTCAATACTCAAATTGGCAGTAAGGTTTGTGTCAGTCTTAGTAACACACTTCTAAAACCACAAGACTTCAAGTGTGACATTAGGCTGTAGGTAAAATTATGACTGCAAAGTAATTCAGTTATGTGGGTTTACTTTTGTTTGCTTCAGCCACCGATAAAAATCATCAAATTAAAAAAAGTTGGGTAGATGTCAAGCACCGATCAATATACCACATGGAGTTTTAAATCAGGTTAAGGGAGTGATGGATTGAAGCAGACATTCCTTATTGTAATTATTTGGCTTTGTCTGTTTTTCATCTGCTTAAATGAGCATTCATTCTGAAATATACCCATCCTTGCATATTATTTTTTGCATAAAATCTATTACATTAGGCAGAATATATTTTAGAGATATAAACAGAAGTAATTTATGGTGGAATATATAAAAAAATATTCAGTGTTGTTTGTTCTTTAGCATTTAATGGTTTCTTATTTCTTACTAGAGGCCCAGTGCATGAAACTTGTGCACTGGGGTGGGGGGGTCCCTCAGCCTGGCCTGTGCCCTATCACAGTCTGGGAGCCCTCAGGGGATGTCTGACTGCTGGGGGAGTGGGCCTAAGCTGGCAGTCAGATATCCAGCAGTTGGACATCCTTAGTGCTGCCGCAGAGGTGGGAGAGGCTTCTGCCACTGCTGCTGCACTCTCCAGCTGTGAGCCTGCCTCAGGGCTTCTGGCTGAGCGGCGCTCCCCTTGTGGGAGCGCACTGACCATCAGGGGGCAGCTCCTGCATTGAGGTCTGCCCTCTGGTGGTCAGTGCGCATCATAGCGACTGGTCGTTCTACCTTTTGGTCAATTTGCATATTAGCCTTTTATTATATAGGATTTATTCTCTACTTTGGGGTTCTGAATCGGCATATTAAAAAAGTAATAGCTTAATCTCACAATGATAACTGAAAAAATAATAAATGAAAAGAAAGTTTTAGTTCAGTGGGATCATAGGTTGATAGGTTACAGCATGCCAAGCACTCTTGCATTCAAAGGATTGATGGTCTAGTACCGTGGTTGGCAAACCGTGGCTCACAAGCCACAGGCGGCTCTTTGGCCCCTTGAGTGTGGCTCTTCCTAAGCCTTAGGAGTACCCTAATTAAGTTAATAACAATGTACCTACCTATATAGTTTAAGTTTAAAAAATTTGGCCCTCAAAAGAAATTTCAGTTGTTGTACTGTTGATATTTGGCTCTGTTGCCAACCACTGGTCTAGTAGATTATCAGATAATTGCTTGCTTTTATATATAGCATAACTTATATTCTTATTACAAACACTTCTTTTGAATATTGGCATGCAAATAAATAATGTTTATCATTAAAATTTAAAAAGTGATTTTCCTGTCCTGTGGGGAATTTATTAAAATAGTGATTTTGAATGAAAGTGAGGTCAAATGGTAAACATAATTTAAATTGTTTTTCTTTTGGTTAAATGAAAGTTGAAATTATTCATGAGATGGAAACACTGAAAGCTTGTTTATCCAATCGGAGCTGACAGGTAGTTCAATGCTCATTTTTATCTGAGGACATTTAAACAATGAAATGGTATTCCGAAAGGGTATTGTGTCCTTGCTATATTATGAAAATTACTACTGATGGCATATCCTTTTTCTAGAGAGCCATGGGGTGGGTTCCATAGAAGAACATTTGAGATGTCACATTGTTAGGTAGACTGGACTTATGTGCCATAATTGATAAAAGAAAAGATAGTAAAGTAAAGCCTTGTAATTTTCAAGCATCAATCTAGTAGAAAAACTTCCGGGGCTGTTGGAAATTAGGTTTGTTTTATATTTTAAATATTAATCATCATGAAGGAGGGGCAAAGCATAAAGTGGAAAAACTAAATAAATTTGTGTTCTAAAGGAGATAGTTAAACTTTCGCCTTTCTAAAATTAAAGTTTGTATATTCATAAGAACTTGATAGTGTTTCTATCTTTGTATACATCAGTTTTGGAAATTCCATCAAATGAAGAGTACTGTGAACTGAAGATATGAGTAAGACATTATTTCTACTTTGAAGAAATGTGGAACGTGATGTAATAAGCCAAACATTTTTTTAAAGCAGGGGTGGGGGACATCAAGCCTGAGGGCAGTATAAGGCCTGTGAAATAATTTGGTCTGGCCTGCAAGGGATTAAGGGTGAGTTAACTAAATATTTGACCAAATACTAGTATAGCAGGCTAATTTTTAAGTGATACTTTTGATGGTCTGAGAATGATGTTATAAATATCCAAATGGCCCTTGGCAGAAAAAAGGTTCCCCACCCCTGAAAGAAAAGGGCAGAATATAGTGTCCCTGAGAGAGATCCAAATGTAGATGGAAAATGCACTTCATTGATGTAACACACAAAGTTTTCATAGACTATATGCCAAATATGATGCTAAGAATAAAAAAATTAACTCTGGGGATAAGAAAAAAACCTTTAAAGGCAAATCAAATTTAACAGAGAAACTGAAGGATTGATAGATGCAATTTCCAGCAATTGAGACAGAAGAGGAAGTATACTCTGGGGATCTAAAATTGTTATAATATAATATAATACAATGTGCTTAACTGCAAGTTTAAGTTTGTTCAGAGAATAAGCAGTGATACTTCAGTGGTCAATTAATCTGGAAGCAAAGGATTATCATAAGTGGTTTAGATAAGTGCTAGGCTACCAATTTGTAATATGCTCTGAGATATTGGGGATGGGAGTGTATAAACTTAATTTTTATAATTTCTTTACTGTCTGGGAAGCAATGCTGTGTGATTGAAAGATCAGAGGAGAGGGGAAGGAACTCTCTGCCTTCAGCATCTGTCAGCATCTTTTCAGCATCAGCAGACAGCAGCAGCTCCAAGGCCACTTTCTAAGGTGGCCCAAGAATTACCCATAAAGTTCCCACCACCCTCCATCACCTCCTCTTTCCCCAACTCCCCCGGTCCCCAGCCTGTTCCTTACACAGTGTTTGGAAGCCCGTTGTTAGTCAGCACAGTGGCTGTGCTGAATTTCTAGTTTCTGGTAACACCTCCAGTCCTTTGTTTCTCAAGCCTTAATGGCCATAACTGCTTCTTGTAGATTCAATTTTTGCTTTAGCCTTTTAATTATCTGAGTAACCAATTACCTATATTAAATGGATGTTTTCTGATTATAATGGAATCAGTATAGAAATAGAAAAACAGAAAGAAAACCAGAACATTCCCTGAGCATTTGGATATTGAACAACTTTTAAGTATCTCATGAGCTAAAGTCATAAAATAATTTTTTAAAAAAGTACGTGAAACCAAATGAAAATTCAATATATCAAAATATGTGTGACACAGTGAAAGCAGTGCTGAGAGGGAAATTTATAGTGCCAAATGTTTACATTAAAAGATAAAAATACTCAAAAATTACTTATGTAAGTTGTACTTAAGAAATCATAAAGAGCAAATACTCCAAACCAAGCAGAAGTAGTGATAAGGATAAGAGCAGAAATAAATGAAAAGAATATAGATAAAAATAAAGTCAATGCAACAAAGAGCTGGTTTGTAAAAAAAAAAAAAGACAGTACATTTATTAAAACTTTAGCAAGACCCTTTAAAGGAAAAAACACACAGAACAAACAAATCATCAATATTAGGAACAAAACAAGAGATAATACTGTAAGTACTACAACCATTCTAAGTATACAGAGATAATATTAACTACTTTGTACACATATATTTGATAACCTATTTCCTAGAACAAACAGACCACTTTGTTGAGCAATACAAATTATTAAAATTCAGCCAAGATGAAATAGATAATCTAAGTAGTCTATTAAAGAGACTGAATATGTGACTTAAAAGATTCTGAAAAAGTAAACTCTAGGCCAGGAAGTTTCCCCGGAGAATGTTACCATATATTTAAAGAAGCATTAACACAAATTTTATATAATTTCTTCCAGAAAATAGAAGGTTGAGAAAAGTGGGAATTTCAAAGAGCACCAGGGAGTCTGAAATAGTGTATTAAAGAAATTAGAGTAATGACCTTTGACAAACTAAATAAGCGTCAGTGATATAAATCAAGAAGGGGCAACTTGCCCTGACCGGTTTGGCTCAGTGGATAGAGCGTTGGCCTGTCGACTGAAGGGTCCCAGGTTGGATTCCATTCAAGGGCATGTACCTTGGTTGCGGGCACATCCCCAGTAGGGGGTGTGCAGGAGGCAGCTGATCGATGTTTCTTTCTCATCGATGTTTCTAACTCTCTATCCCTCTCTGTAAAAAATCAATAAAATATATTTTTTAAAAAAGAAGGGGCAACTTGAAGGGAGCAGAGTTTCCTGTACAAGGCAACAGGAGAGATGGTTTGTAGGTAGGGAAGAAGTAGATATGTGTGAAGCAATCATATGTGTGAGACATTCAGCACATCCTACAAGAGAAATAGAGCCTGGAGCAACCATTAAAATCATGGGAATGACTGTGGTAATGAAACAGACCACTCATCAGTTTTCCACTCCAATTTAGCTTTGACCTTGGCATCTACTTAGTCCAGTTGCAGCTAGGGAAATAGAAAATGATGAATTTTGTGGTTTATTCTATATAACTCTAAATAATTTTCATTTTAACTCCATTAAAACGGTTCTGCCTTCTCATCTATTCTAATACATCTTACTCATTATCACCAGACGAATCACCTAGCCAATCCCCCAATGAACTCATTCAGCTGATGCAATCTCTGAACGTTTCATCATTGCTTGATCTAGCTGCTGATATTCCTGTTGAAGGCAAGTTAAACAGATTCTGACTTCTTGATACAAGATAATATCATTCAATAAATATAAAGTAGTTCATAGACCAAAATAAACCACAACAGGGCCAAGCTTAGAAAGGTTAAAAGAGGCCAATTTGAAGATCCAGATAGAAACATTTGAGGATGTTTTACTGAGATTTATCAATTCCAATAGCTTCACATGGTTTAGGAAGCTCAAGTTTCTTGGGAAAGAGTCTAGTTGGTCTAACTTAGCCCTGGGTTCAGGTGCCTTTATTTATATTCCAGCAAAATTGTATCCAATAAAAACCATATATATGTTTTTTTGAACCAGAAGATGGGGAACTGGACGCTGAGTAGGAGTAAACAGAAACTAAAACAAATTCAAAACAATTAGTACTCAGATGTGTTTTGAACTTAGTCCAACATCTTAGCCTGGTGGTCTTGTTTTTCCCTGGCTTCTGTATGCTGTTTTATTGTTAAACAATCTTTCAACATATTTTTGTGTATATATATAAAAGGTCAGAAAATGCTTAGAAGAGAATAGTCCATTAATTGAATTAATTAGCCTCCTTTTTATTTTTACATTTTTAATCTTCTATCTTAGGTTAAATGCAACACACAGTTGTTACAATTCTGGGTCACATAACTCAAATGCTTACCCTGTAGCTTAAGACTCTCATGATAGCCTCAGGTGAACATACATATCCTTCTCAGATGATTTAGACTTGAAAAAGCTGGTATGTTTCTTGAGGGGAAAAAAAAACAAAGATTTACTAAATCTTCCTGAATTTATTAATTTTATTTAGATGTTGGTTCTTAATAGATCATTAAAACAAGGTAGCCATCTGCCAGGCATTGGACTAAGTATTAGAGTGATACTGGTGAAGAAAAGTTCAAAGTCCCGCATATCATAGAATTTACAAGTTAGTGAGATTGACTAATATTAAGCAAATAAATGGTAAATACACTATATAATCAGTAATTATTCTAAGCCCTATGAAAGGAAAATATACTTAAATACTTCAACATCAGACTATAAAGTATACATAATTCAAGATCAACTGTTTGAAGTATTTTCAGCATTTGGACAGATCCTTACACAAACACAGTTATTGATGCTGTGATAATTTTGGTAATGTTTCTTATTCCAAGTTTTTTTCAAAGAACTAAAGCTACAAAAGCAAATAAGATAGAGCTCTTCCCTCATTGAGTTTATGGTGTAATGAGGGAGAGCCACAGAAAAACTAAATATAACAATATAGCAAGTTTCACTACATTTACACATTGTAAAATTAACATAATTTATTAAGATGCATAAATTAATGGCTCTACTAATTAATTTTTACCTTGACATAAGGAATATTCAATACAAACTATAAGTTATAATAACTATGCCTTTAGTGAAAATAGATTATAACATTAAAAATATAAGGAATCTTGAATTTGTAGTTTAATGAAGATATTAAATTATCAAGAATTCTACCTCCATTAATATGTTATTGACATTTTAAGTATAAGTTATATCCTATACACAGATTAATAAATTATCTCTCTGTTGACTTAAGCATTCTATTTTTATATCTTAAGTGATATTTATCTGTTGAAAGTAGAGAGGCAATGTAGCAGAGTTGTTATGAATATGTCATCTGGAGCCAGCTTCTAAAAATCCAGTGCTCTTGCCAATCATCACAGGTTTTGGTCCTGGCATAAATTAAGTTCTCTGTACTTCTTTCTCTTCATTAGAAAATTGGAGCCCTAGCTAGTTTGTCTCGGTGGATAGAGCGTCAGCCTGCTGACTGAAGGGTCCCAGGTTAGATTCCAATCAAGGGCACATGCCCAGGTTGTGGGCTCAATGGGCTTGATCCCCAGTAGGGGGCGTGCAGGGGGCAGCCGATCATTGATTCTCTCTTATCATTGATGTTTCTATCCCTCTCCCTTCCTCTCTAAAATCAATAAAAATATATTTTTAAAAAAGAAAATTGGATGTAACAACAGTATCTAATTAATAAGTATTTTTTATTTTCCTACAAGATATTTATTGTAAAGAAAATAGTAAACTATTTCTTTACTATTTTCTTTAATAAGATACTTTTGATAATGAAATGAGGGATATATATATATATATATATATATATATATATATATAGAGAGAGAGAGAGAGAGAGAGAGAGAGAGAGAGAGATTAATGCCTAGCATAAAAGTGTTTGTTCTTAATAAAAATGAACATGTTTTGGCAGACTAAAAAAAGGTATATGCTCTTCCAAGCTTTTAAAAAATATTTTGGAATGAATCTTTCCAAGAAAAAAAATGCTTACTTAGGCATTAGTTGTTCTTTTAAAAATAATACACATTTTGTTTGTATAAAGTTTTAGGATGTCACAGCTTTTTAGGATTATCACAATGGGTGATAATTTTTCCCTAACAGTTTTGACGTCAATTTCTATTGACGTAAAAGTGCTTATGCACCAGTGTTTCATGGAACTATTCAACCTCAAAAGCCATTTTTAGATAAATCATTCAGGGCAATAATGGCTTCTGAATTCAGGTCATATCAACGGAAGAAAAAAAAATCACTGATTTTTAAAAAACATATTCAATCATTGTTTTAATTATACGATTTATTTTTAATTTGCAAGCTGATATGTAATGAAGTCCATTTGCAAATTTATTTTTTTTCATACTGGCCAAGAAACCTTAGTTTTAAATATTAGACTAGGTATATTTATAAGTATCTTAAAAAATCTCTAATGAGAACTATTTTTCTTTCTATTTACAAATTATTAAAGTTCCTCTTCAGGATATTCTAAAAAGAGCTACAAAGCTGAGTCACACTAATGTGATGTACACATAATATAGGTATAGATAAGAATGAACAGGCTACAAAAAAGCATATAAAAGTATTAGAGGGAGGCAACATTGCACCTCTTTCAGGAATTTTCCTTTGTGCTGAGTGTTTTGAGAATCTGACATTTAAAAATATGGTTACAATATAAAGAAAAGAAATTATTCACTCTCAGATGAAATGAATTGGTTTTAATGGACATAGCTTTGCGGGACTGTGCAGGTCACATACAAAACCACGGCTTTTTCACCCTCAAACTCTTTAAGCTGTATGCAAAGAAATCACACAATAGAAAACCATCACAAAATAGTGTATTTTTAAAGAAACATTTAATTGAGGCTTAGAATGAGCTTTTTTTGTATAAACATTTTTTTTTAAGAATGCAAAGAACTAAAAAAATATTAAGGCATAATTGACGTATGGCATGATATTAGTTTCATGTGTTCAACATAATGAATTGATATTTATATATATTGCAAAATGATCACCACATCTACCACCATACATAATTAGAAAAGCTTTTTTTGTGATAAGAACTTTTAAGAGCTACTATTCTCTTAGCAACTGTTAAATATACAATTCTGTATTATTAACTATAGTCACATGCTTTACATTATATCCTCAGAACTTTATTTTATATATAAACTAGAGGCCCGGTGCACAAAATTCATGCACGGGGGTGGGGGTCCCCTCAGCCCAGCCTGCACCCTCTCCAATCCGGGACCCCTCGGGGGATGTCTGACTGCCGGACATCCCTCTCGCAATCTAGGACTGCTGGCTCCTAACTGCCACCTGCCTGCCTGATCACCCCTAACTGGCCCCCCTGCCAGCCTGATCACCCCTAACTGCCTCTGTCTGCCAGCCTGGTCACCCCTAACTGCCTCTGCCTGCTTACCTGATCGCCCTTACCTGTCCCCCCTGCTGGCCTGGTCATCCCCAACTGCCCCGTCCTGCCAGCTTAATCACCCCTCATGGCCCCCCTGCTGGCCTTGTCACCCCTCACTGCCCCCCCCCCCCCCCGCCAGCTTGGTTGCCGCCAACTGTGCCCTTGCCGGGCTGGTTGCCCCACACAGCCTGCTACTCAGTCGTTTGGTTGTCCCTCACAAACCCCCCTGCCGGCCTGGTCACCCCACGCAGCCTGTTCAGTCATCTGTTCAGTTGTTTCGGATATGACGGCCCCTGGCTCTTTATATATAAAGATGGAAATTTGTACCTTTTGACTCCCCTTTACCCATTTCACCCACCCCGAAACTCCTGCCTCTAGCACTTACCAATCTGTTCTGTGTGTCTATGAGCTTGGATTTTTTTTTCTTGTCTTTCTGTTTTGTTTTTATATTCCACATATAAGTGAGATCATGCAACATTTGTCTTTGTCAGTTTGATTTATTTAACTCAATGCCCTCACGATCCATCCATGTTGCCGTAAATGGCAGGATTTCTTTCTTTTTTTAATGATGGAATAATATTCCATTGTATATATGCACAGCACTTTCTTCATTCATTTATTCATTGATGAACACTTAGGTTGTTTCCATGTCTTGGCTATTGTAAATAATGCTGCAGTAAACATGTGGGTGCATTTATCTTTTCAAATTAGAGTTTTCATTTTCTTTGGATAAATAACCAGAAGTGAAAATGCTGAATTATATGGAAGTTCTATTTTTAAGTGATACCTATACTGTTTTCCATAATGATTGAACCAGTTTACATTCCAACCCATGCTGGAAGCCGGTCCATCCTTGCTGCTTGACACAGTCGCTGCAGGAAAGAAACATCTGCACAGCATATGTTTCAAGGGACCTGGCATATATAGCATATTGTTCTTAATATGTTTGCTCTCCTTAGCGCCATGTGTTTTAACCAAGGTCACCTCCCCGAGAAAGGTTGTTTCCCCAGGTGGGGATTTTTCCCTGAGGTTAGGGAGGGGATACAACCCCTTAACTAAATGCCAGGCGGTTAGTTAATCTACATAATCTTTACTCCCTGGAATGGAGATAAGAAACGCCCTAACCTTTGCAATAGAATTTGACAGGATTAAAATCGGCTGGTATAAATATAGATGTAACAAGACAATAAACATCAGATCCTCATCAGATCCAAATCAGATCCTAACCAGAGCTTGGCTGGAGTTCCTAACCAGAACTTTGGCTGGAGATCCTGGCTAGAGGTCCTGACTAGGCTGCTGATCAACTGAAGGCTCTCTTCGTGTCATTCCTTCTTCGCCGACTCTGTCCACACCTTTGGGGACCCCCTGGACTTGCTGGGGTTGGACTCCAGCAAACCCACAGTGCACAAAGGTTCAATTTTCTCCACATCCTGCAAAAAATTATTTCTTGTCTTTTAGAATAGTCATTCTAATAGGTGTAAGGTGATATCTAATTGTAATTTTGGTTTTAATTTCCCTGAGAATAGTGATGTTGAGCACCTTTCATGTAACTGTTGGCTTTTTGCATGCCTTACTTGGAAAAATGTCTACTCACATTTTTTTTGCCCTTTTTGTAATAGGATATTTTTGTTTGTTTCCTTTTGAGTTGTATGAGTTTCTTATATACTTTGCATATTAACAGATATATAACTTGCAAATATTATCTTCCATCCTGTAAGTTGCCTTTCAATTTATTTAAAAAATGTTTTTATATTGATTTCAAAGAAGAAGGGAAAGAGATAGAGAAATAGAAAAATCAATGATGAGAATCATTGATGTGCTGCCTCCTGCACAACCCCTATGGGGGATCAAGCCTACAATCTAGGCATGTGCCCTGACTGGGAATCAAACTGGGACCTCCTGGTTCATAGGTTCATGCTCAACCACTGAGCCACACCAGCCATGCCACAGATGGCTGCTTTTTTTGTTTTGTTTTTTGTTTAATCCTCACCTGAGGATATTTTTCCATTGATATTTTAGAGAGAGTGGAAGAGAGAAGAAAGACAGAGAGAAACATCGGTGTCAGAGAAACACATAGATTTGTTGCCTCCTACATGCATCCCGACCAGGGCCTGGGCTAGGAAGGAGCCTGCAACTCAGGTACATTGCCTTGACCAGAGTCAAACCCAGAAACTTTCAGTCCACAGGACGATGCTCTATCTACTGAGCCAAACCGGCTAAGGCTTGCTTTCAGTTTTATTGATAGATTTCTTTGCTGTGCAGAAGCTGTTGAGTTTGATATAGCTTCTCTTGTTTATTTTACTTTTTTCGTTTTGTTTTTGGAGTTAAATCCAAAAATTGTCACCGAGACCCATGTCAAGGATCTTACTACCTATGTTTTCTCCTTGGAGTTTTAGGTTTTCAGATCTTACATATAAGTCTTTAATTAATTTTGAGTTGATTTTTCTGTATGTTATAGAATACTGGTCCAGTTTATTCTTTTACATCTAGCTATTTAGTTTTCCAGCACTGCTTATTGAAGAGGCCATCTTTCTCATTGTGTATTCTTGGTTCCTTTGTTGTAAATTAACTGACCACATATGGTGGGTGTATTTCTGGACTCTCTTCTGTTCCATTGGATTATATTGTTATGCCCAGATTTCAGGATCCCCAAGAGACCACACCAGGGAGCCAGCCGAGTCTGATGCAAAAGCAGAGAGTCTTTTATTCAAACCCGGGCTTGGCTCCCCTACCCTCCTTACTGGCACAGCAGCAAGTGGCAGAGAGAGGGCCAGCCGTGTGGGGAGAGAGGTTTTATAGTAAGGGGAGGAGAGAGGAGTGTGGGCCCTACCGATTGGCCAGGCGCAAGTCGGTATCTCGTTACACAGGATGTGGTCGTATCTATGGCGCGCACTTCCCTTGATTGTCATTGGTTAGTTTAAAGAAATCCTGGGTGTGGCTAGCAGAGGCTTGGGCTTCCAGGAAGAAGCCTTGCCAAGCACATGGCTGCCCAAAAATGGAGGACCCAGGGTAAGATGGAGGGCGTAGTCCTCGCCCTTTCATATATGTCTGTTGTTGTGCCAATACCGTGCTGTTTGGATTACTCTAGTTTGAAATCAGGTAGTGTGGTTCTTTATTCACAAGACTACTTTGGTCTTTTGTGATTTCAGACAAATTTTAGGATTGTTTGTTCTATTTCTATGAAAAAAATGCCATTGGAATTCTGATAGTGATTAAATTGAATCTGTATATTGCCTTGAGTAGTATGGACATTGTAAGAATATAAATTCTTCCAATCCCTGAGTATGAAATATCTTTCCATTCATTTTTATTTTCTTCTTTTTTAAAATTTATCTTTATTGTTGAAAGTATTTTAGATTTCCCCCCTTTCCCCCTTTGATCCACTCCATCATGCTCCTGCCCCTCCCCAGGCCTTCACCACAGTATTTTTCAGTCAATAATGTCTTAGCAAAAATGTTTTATTATAATATAGAGGTGGGCAAAAGTAGGCTTACAGTTGTGAGTACATGAAAGTCTATTCTTGCATTATTATTCATTAAGTATTGTATTATTTTCCATACAAACAACTGAAAACCTACTTTTTCCCTCTCCTGTATTTATATTTATTTCTCAGCCAGTATATACTGAGGAGGTTAATTGAAGAAATGCATCCTCAGTTTTTCAAACTAACTTCAAGGACAAATACCACCTGTAGGGAATGGCTCTAGGGTTAAGCCTCGGACTGACCTGTGGCAGAGCCACAAACAAGTCCCAGCTTGGAGGGCAGAGCCCTCTTAGCATAATTAAGCTTAACCTTATAGCCCTCCCTAGTTCCATCCTAGGTAGCTAATGGGTTGTGGGAGGTGCAGCAAGTGCTGCCAAAACAAGTGAAACTCACAAGAACATTATAAACATGTTGACCACTACCCTTGTTTTGATCTCACTATAAAATAAAGCCTCGGCTTGCAGGCTGGGTCTTTCTGTGTCCTCATCCAGGCACAGGAGATCCGCCAAGCCCCAGCTGTATTCTCTTGTCTGTCTTTTCTTTAATCCTTCACCGCCCCTCCTCAGGCTCACCCAACCCTTGGCTATGCTGGCGCCGCACAACCGCCCAGATAGATGGTTTTAGAACAGTGAAGATAAAGATCTTGAATCTTGTTATCAAATTTCCACAATCATATAGCATATGTCATTTCAATAAAATGTTTTGTCAAATTTACCCAAAACCAATTTCTATATTTATAAAATATAAAAATATGTATATGTACATATATATTTTAATCCATAGTGCAGGTGGATATAATTACTGTTACAAATTTTAATACGGACTCTTCCCTTTAGATTACCTGTCATTCTAGAAGTTATTGAAATCTAAGTTTCAATTTTTAAAAATATTGCAATATGTTTTTATTGCTTTTAAAGAGAGAGAGGAAGGAAGAGAGATAGAGAGAGACAGAAACAATGCTGAGAGAAAGATGCACATTCCCCTCTAGGGATCAATCCCCAAACCTAGGCATGTACCCTGACTGGGAATTGAACCAACAACCTCTTGGAATGGGTCAATGCTCAACCACTGCGCAACACCAGCCAGGCCAAGTTTCAATTTAATACAAATTTTATTTAAGACTAAGATACAATAGAAAGCTATTCAATTTACAGAAATAAATTTTAAAAATAAAATACAATAACCCTGCATTTTTGACAGTATTTTCTAAACTGTAGACAACATAAACCATTTTTTAAAAAGTATATTTTATTGATTTTTTTTACAGAGAGGAAGGGAGAGGGATAGAGAGTTAGAAACATCAATCAGCTGCCTCCTGCACACTCCCTACTGGGGATGTGCCTGCAACCAAGGTACATGCCCCTGACTGGAATCGAACCTGGGACCCTTAGAGTCCACAGGCTGATGCTCTATCCACTGAGCCAAAGAGGTTAGGGCAATGTAAACCATTTTTAACCAGTTGGATAGCTTAAAGCTAAAGTATCTATTGGCTTGAAATTCATAGCATGTTGTTTTAAATATTTAGTTGTTAGATAAAGACTACCTGCTCTCTTTCAAAAAATAGCATTTACTATGATTATTTGTCACAACTCCATATCAATCAATTGAACAAAATTTTAGTGCCTTTTGTTTTGCAAGGATCTTTGCAAATATAGTTACAATTTGCCAACTAAGTCCAATAAAGAGATAAATGCATAAATGGCTTTCAGGGTATTAGAGAGAGTGATTGGATGTCATTCTAGGGTTAGAGAAGGCACAGAAAAAGAATTAGTTAAATTTACCTGTCTGATTTCTTAGGGAAAAAAAGAGAAAATACCATGGCAGAATATGTATGTTTTATATTTTAAAAAAACACTGGTGGTCTAAGAAAGTGAGGTCACACAATATAAAATACGGCCATTTCAGGAACACTGTGTGGATGGCCATTGCTAAATCAATTATGCTGTGATCCTCATTCATCATGGAGACAGCCAAATAAATTACAAGGCTATATTAGGGTTGCTAATTTCCCACATAAAAATTGCGTTTCAAAACTACTGTTTCTTTTTTATAGGCTTTCTATTTTGTGCTTAAAATTTTGTTTTGCTGCATTTTCTATGCTTCTTTAAGCATGTGTGCAGCTTAGGACTTCAATTATGGGTGCTTAAGAAAGTTTGACTGAATGACTTTTTCTGTAATTCTTGTTATTTATCACTCACTGTGTAGTAAGACCTCTTTTCAATTCCAGTGTCCTTCTCTGAAGTAGCAGGCTAATTCTCCCTGATTTTAAAAATCATCTCTTGGGTCAGCAATATGCTTGCTGCCCTTAAGTGAATCATGCAGCATCTGCAAACATCATTCAGTTTAAAAAAGAAAATGGAAAGTCATGTACTTAAACATTAACCTTAGAAATTTTTACTCCAATGAAGAAGAGAGGTAATAGTCATAAAAACTGCTAATCCACATGTGTGTGCATGTACACGTATATGTATACATGTGTGTGCATAGGCATCCATGTGTACACACACATGCAGAACTCTACTGTGTGCTTTAATGTGCCAATTTTTTAATTCTCTAAATCACTCTATGGGCTAGGCGCTATTATTATTCTCACTTTGAGAGAGATCAAATGGTGACAGAGCAGGTTTTTGAACTTCCCTCCTCTCATGGATATACCAAATGTTCAGCTGCATACAGAGCTGAGAGAAATCCAGAAACCAGCCGAGTGAATTCTACATATTGGGCAGATGAGAAAATACTAGTATCCACATCTCAGCATTTAGGAAAAGCCTGGACATGCCTTTCTCATAAACCCCACCTTGGCACAGAGCCATACAATTAGAAGGGCACCTGTAACTTCCAGCTTTTTCCTGAGGAGTGAAAGGTTTGACACACGTGTCTAGTGCCCAGTCAAGGATGGCTAGTGCCCAGTCAAGGATGGGCTCCCCAAACACTTAGCTCTGAGAGCCAAAGGGGCGGGTGTCCACAGGACCTACAGGAGTATAGAAAACAAGCAGTTCTTAATGAGCACAGGGGCACCAGCCACAAATATCCCTCCCTCCCTTCCTCTCCCCGCCCCCTGGCTCAGCACAGAGGAAGCAGGCAAAATGCCCATCTCCCTGCCTTTCCTCAGAAGGGATTTGATTACATACTTTACAAGCTGCTGCCTGAGAGTCGGGCTTCTAATTTTCATATATCTAGGAACTGGCTGTTGTCTTCCACGGTCCAGGGGGAGCCAGAGGGCACTTCTGCCGGCTTCTCCCTACAGCCCGCCACCATGGTAAAATCAGGTCACCAGCATCTCTCTGGAAGGAGCTTGTACACACAAATGGTGCCCCAGCTTTTAGAGCTGCCATCTGGGGGACATAAACCCAGATCACCTGACTCTGACAGCAATGGGACTTGCATTCTCAACTCCACCAGGACGACAGCAGAAAAGTTACTTTAATTTTGTAAATTTAATCTTCATTGAGGTATAGTTAACATGTAAAATTGTGAGATATTTAAAGTATACATTGTGGTAACTTTATATAATATATATAATATATATATGTATATATATATATTATATATATATATATATAATACACACACATATGATTCTATTATCTAGTTAACACATCCATCACTTTTATTTATTTGTTTATTTATAATATTTAAGTTTTATGCTCTTTCATAATGAAATTATACAATAGAGTATTATCAACTGTACTACCATGTTAACATTAGATCCTCAGAAGTATGCATCTTATACCTGAAATTTTGTACTCTTTATCAGCCTCTTTTCTACTCTCTTTTTGTTTTAAATTCCACATATAAGTGATAACATGCTGTATTTGTCTTTCTCTGTCTGACTTATTTCACTTAGCACAATACCCTCCAAGTTTATTCATGTTGTTACAAATGGCAGACCCTCCTTTACTTAATTATCTAAAAATTTATTGAAGACATTTAAAAATATTTTCATTGATTACAGAGAGGAAGGGAGAGGGAGAGAGAGAGAAACATCAATGATGAGAGAGAATCATTGACCAGCCTATTCAAATGCAGGATTTTGTAATTATTACTCTTTTTAAAGGTGGTGACATAAAGTCATGTCTTTTCTGGATCTCTCCTAACCTCCCAGTCTATATCCACAGAGTCATCAATGGGGAATTAGTGAATAAGCTCTCATATGACAGTCTGCTTAAGTTGGGAAGTGCTTTCCTCTCATTACTTAGTCAAAGTTGGTGAAGATTTTCATAATGTCTGAGTGAGCTGGGCGGGGCCCGATGACTCAGGTGGAGGGGGGCTGTGCAGGGACCCAGGGGCCCAGATGCTACCCAGGGCCCAGAGGTCAGCTGGAACCTGCCCTTCCATGCCAGATGCTCACGCTTCTATTACTGGCCAGGCCTATGAACCACACTTGTGCATGGATTTCATGCACCGGGCCTCTAGTATACACATAAATAACTGTGTAACAAGTTTCTTTAAGCATCTAGTCCAGTACCCACTAAACTAGGTGCAGATTTGGAAATAAGTGGCGTAAACCGTTCATTTCTTAGTGATTAATACATCCTGATGTTATTGGTTTGCAAAATGCTCAGGAAATGAGATTCTAAGGAATTTTATTGATTGGGTTTTTATAGTAGAAAACCATTTTGGAGTATTGGGACAGAAATTTATTACAAAGTTTTGTGGAGTCTCTGATAGTTCTGAAAGGATACTTTGAGACCACAAGAAGTGAGTCATTTCTCTGAAGTGCCAGAGTTATTTACTAGCAGAGTGGACTGGAGGAATTTAAACATCCTTATTTCCAGCTCACTTATCTTTCCAATGTTCTGCATTCGGAGATTAATTCATTTACTCATTCACTCTTTTATTTAAAAACTACTGACTGTGCACCTACCACAATCTATAAACTTTGATGGATGCTAGAATTACACGAGCGAACTAAAGGAAACATGGCTTTTACCATCACAAAGCTTACAATCTTTTGGTTCTTTCTCAGTAAACAAGTATCATTAAAAAACATAATTTTGTTAGAGAATGCATATTTAATTTTTTATGTTTACTGATTGTTTTTAGAGAGTGAAGAAGGGAGGAAGAGAGAGAGAGAGAGAGGGAGAGAGAGAGAGAGAGAGAGAGAGAGAGAGAGAGAGAGAGAGAGAAACATCAATGTGAGGGAGAAATATCAATCCGCTGCCTTTCACACACACTCCAAATGGAGACCAAACCTGCATCCCAGGTATGTGCCCTGGCTGGGAATGGAACCCATGACCCTTTGGTGCAGGTTACAATGCTCCAACCAACTAAGCCACACTGGTCAGGGCAGGGAATGAATGCTTTAATGTAAAAAAGTGTTAATTGAAAATTGAGATGTCATTTCTTTCTATAGTCCCATAAATTGATTTTGTTGATCAATGGGAATTTATAGAGTAAGTTCTTTTTTTTTTTTTTTTACCACTTTTGTTTGACATGGATTAATTATACAAAGATCCCCATAGGTTTTGAAAATCCAGTGATGTGGCAGAGAGGCATCTTAGAGAAATGAGCACAGGACTATAAAGCAACAATTTGTAAACTTTCCCACAAAATGGAAAATCTTGAATTAGAAGAGTCAGAGATTAAGGGTCAGTCCCTGACTAAAAATTTTCTTCCTCCATTACCAAATGGGAATTGTGTGGTGATTTTGTTTAAAAAGGATGTGTGATCTTAAATCTCAGTAATGCTATAAGCAATTTTCAAAAGCCAAGTAAATTTATATTTAATGTCCATTACCAACTCCTTCAGTACTTCCTGCTTCTTCCTTTTTAACATAGACTGATAGATTAGTGTCTTTTTTCATATGTAATAAAGATATCTAATAACCTCTCTCAAGAATGTTTAAATTATAAATGCTCTTTCTAAATATATTTGAATTTTAAAATAAAAGTAAAGGAAAAACAAATAACAAAAATGCTAAACTATGGAATTTTCAGGTTTTGGTAATTTTAGTAATGGATGAGTTTGAGGGGCACGATAAGCTTCAAATCACATCACCTATGGATGAAGTTGACCTTCTATATCGAATGTATTTCTAAGTGGTCAAGACTACTTTTACCTATTTTCTTACATTGTATTGTACATAAGTATGAAAATGTGCAGTTACTCTTCAGATTTTTTTAAAAAAAATGTTAGAGAGGAGGGGAGAGGGATAGAGAGATAGAAACATTTATAAAACATAATTGATCAGCACATTCCCTACTGGGGATCAAGCTCGCAACCCTGTGCATGTGCCCTGACTGGGAATCAGACCAGTCACCTCTTGGTTAATGGGTCAATGCTCAACCACTGAGCAACACTGGCCGGGCTTACTTTTCAGATTTTTAGTGATATTAATAGTGTGTTGTATAATAGCTATTTAACAGACCAAAAAAATGAAGAGGTAAACATATGTGGCTATTTGGCATCATGTTTTATTAGGATTTTGACATTTAAAAATGTCTGGATATTTTTTCAACTGTATTATATATTGTATGATGTTTATTTTTTAAAAAATATATTTTATTGATTTTCCACAGAAAGGAAGGGAGAGGGATAGAGAGTTAGAAACATCGATGAGAGAGAAACATTGATCAGCTGCCTCCTTCACACCCCTTACTGGGGATGTGCCTGCAACCAAAGTACGTGCCCTTGACCAGAATCAAACCTGGGACCTTTCAGTCTGCAGGCCAACGCTCTATCCACTGAGCCAAACTGGCTAGGGCTATTGTATGATTTTTAAAGCAAAATATTAGCCTGTGTGTTTTCTGTCATAATTATAGTTAGGTTGATTTTGGTAAATTGATATTTATTGGGTAACTGATAAATGCTTTGCACATTAACTGGCCTTTGTTTAGCTAAAGGCAGTGGTTTTCTAATGTAAACAGGTCAGGAGAAGATGCATTAATCCTTCTGAGTTCTTTTCCTTCTCCTGGGTTCCCTGTGATCTTTCCAGGGGCTGTGGTCTCTCTGCATTAACATCTGTCCAATTTAACCCTGATTACACAAACCCTAACACCTGGGAAAATATATGGCACAAATGAAAATTGCTCAGAGCAAAACAGAAATAATGAGAGTCATGCATTGCAAATAAAGTCAAAAGGAATTAAGTTTCTTTTTAGCTCAGACAACTGAATGCTGAAAGTGAAATAATAGTTCTATTCAATTAAGAGGTGTGTGTGTGTGTGTGTGTGTGTGTGTGTTTAGGGTTATCCAATCTATTACAGAATAAGAAAATAGCATGAATAAAACTATTGCTAGAGCAAATTAAATTCGTAATTAAATTCATCATTAAGAAGTATTCTAGTCTTTGGGGGTTTTGAGAACTACTTTAACTGAATATCATCTTATGTGAGAATATACTGGAGATAAATCAGGGCAGAGAATGAGCAACCAATAAGGAGAGAAAGCGAGTCCTAGACAACAGTGACCAGTAGTTTTCACTAGAATTTATAGCTGACAGAAAGATGATTGCACTGAAATATATCACAGTGGTGTTATATATATGAAGACACCCTATATTTAAGCTGGTAAATGCACTTTTTAATAACTAGTTTTGCACACATTCTATGCAATAGGCATACTTATTTACCTTTCTAATTTTATTAACCCAATGCATTATTTTACACACAGGACTCAAAATGATCATTTTACCTATACCCCGATTGGTTACACATACATACAATTTCCCTTTTAATATCCAGTGCTTCCCCCTTTCTTTACTTTTTTCTTTTCACAGATCCTCTAGTCACCTGCTCTCAGGTTACCACGTCGGACTGTGGAAAGAGAGTGCGCCGCTATTACAGTCACTGGAAGTGGGTGAAGCAGGTGATTGATGAACAATGAGCCATCAAGGACTAGAGTTAGAGAGAGGAGACAGGTCTCAGGTTTCCCGTCCGAGGGGAAATGTATCCTGAATGGCAGTAATTGCACTGAATGGAGCTTCATGTCCCAACAATAGCCACTCCTACCTGCACAGTCTCCTGCCTCGTCTTGCAAGGGGTCCCGCAGTTCAACAGCTCTAAAGCGTGCCTCCCTGTCTCATTATTCTCTGAGCTGCACCGGCAATAGTAGCAGCGGCAGCCAGAGCGAGGCAGGGCTGTGGCAGCCACGCAGACTGCCTCCCCCTCAACACACACACACACACACACACACACACACACACACTCACTCACTCCCCAGATTTCCAATATCCGAGCGTCTGGATGTAAATCAAGGACTCGAAGCGACGCGAGAACAGCATGAGTCACGGACAACAGGTATTTCATCCCTGACAAATGCCGTTTCCCTGCGATGCTTGTTGGTGTGGATCATACAGCCATCCTCCTGGTAACTAGCTCGAGTGGGAGACTGGAGGTGGCCGCGGGAGCAGAGGGAAGTGGGAGGAGTGAGAGGTGGGGGAAGGAGGCGGGGGGTGAGGGGGGATGTCCAAGATGACTTTCAGGCTCCGCTGCTTTTGAGTTGCAAATTTTCGGGGGCTGGCAGCCGCGGGCAGCCTGCGCTGCGGGCTGGGAGTGGATTTCCATCTCCTCCGGCACTAGTGTGATCTGGGAGGGGGTGGGAGGGAGGAGGAGATGCTGCGAGCGGAGTTCTTGAAGCGCCACTCCTCCGGGGACGCAGAGCGGCGAGGGAGCTGGTGCTGAGCCGGGCGTGTCAATGGGAAGGATCCCGGGAGCTGGCTAGTCCCCGCTCCTCCCGGAGCAGCCGCTGCTCCCGCCGCCGAGATGCGCCCAGCCTTCGCCTGCATCGCGCTGCAGTAAGTTCCACTCGACGTGGGTAGGGTAGCAGTTGGAGTGGCTTCTGGGTAGGCGGGGTGGGGGAAGGGAAGCCGAGAAGAAATGGCCAGGAAAGTTAGAAAAGCAGGGCTTTGGCTTCCCCGGGAGATGGTACCTGGGTTTGCCTGCCCGACGCTGGCCCTCGTTGTGCTGCCATCGGGTACTCAGGTATTTGCAGACCGATGCCCTGGTTGGTGGTCAGGCAGAGAGCCCCCTGTCCATTGTGATCTGAGGCCACGAAACGGGCATTGCGCGGTGGATGGCCTGGCCAGAGTGGTCTCCGGAAAGTTACTCATGGGTGCAAGTTGCTTTTCCAAAGGAAACTGGCGAAGAGGCCGGCCGGCCTTGACTCTCAGATGGCTGTGCTAATTGTGAGAAGTTTCCTTGCGGACTGATTGCTCATCTGTAAAAGAAAGAAGCCAGCAAACAAAACCCCAAAGTCTTAGATTTACTTTATTGAATCAGAATGAAACGTGAAGTAGGTCTCCAGATAACTGCTAGGCAACAGCCTGGGCGACACTGATGATATGATAAACATTCAAATACTCCTGGGTGGGTGGACCGCGAGGGCTCCCCTGATTTCTCACGACTGCACTCATTTCCTCTCCTTGCTAAAGGGTCCCTTCCTTGTGACTTCAAAGTGGCGGTTTTAACTGATGACTGTATTCTTAGAACTAAGCAGCATTGTGTGCACTGGCAAAAAGAAAAAGAAAAAAAGAAACGAAGGCTTTAAAAACTTTTAAAAAACAACCTCAACTGGTTGCTCCAGCTGCAGATAACCAACTCTTCTAAAAGAAGGTAAAAATAGGTCAGCCAGGGCCAGCCCGTTGTAAAGCAAATGTGAATGCCAGCAAAACACTAAGGGTCTTTTCTATCAGGAAAACCATAAATAATGAATTTAAAAAACTTGGAGTATCTAATCAGTCCTCTTTTACACTGACCAGATTTTAATAATGAAGAAAAATTAAAAGAATTCCTCAAGCAGAAAGGCTATATTATGGAAAACTGTTAGAGTGAGTTGTAGGATCATTGAAGAAATTACTGTATTATTATAATCTTCTCCAAGAAGGATTATGAAAAAAAGAAAAACAGGTTATCCAAACTAGTACGCGGAGTTTTAAGCTGGATACTTAAACATGCTACCAAAACTTCTATAGGATAAAGGGGTATCAAAACTTATGAAATAACTATTGTGAAATGCAGAGTATATGCTTCTGAAATTCTCCGTCAATAGAAAAGAGGAAACTAAGAATCACTCTTATCCTATTATTTTTGTTTTAAATTGTGTTACCTTTTTCTCTAACCTACCTAATTTTCATTATTTTAATAAACATAATATATCCTGAATGTAATGCATTACTTTGCCTACCCGTGTCGGGTATCTCTAGATATAATATTTCCGCCATTGTTGAAATATCCAATTTGTTAGAGGCAATTCATCCCACATAAACACATAATTTCTCAGTGCAAAAACTCGACATATGAATTTGCACGTCACTGAGTAAATATATATTTCAGGGAATATATTTGTTATGATAGTTCATGTATGAGGACAGCTAAAACTTTTAGACAGCAATAAAAAAGAAAAGGAAATATCTACATAAAAACTCAAAGAATATAGTTGGAGCAAGTTGTAGGCAGTCCTTTGATACCCTAGAACAGGTATTTACCTGCACCTTGGGTATTTAGCTAAAGAGAAGAAAAATCATGTTGAGAGCATGATTGGAGTTGACAGGAATTTGCTTTGAATAGGAATTTATCAGAACTTCTTTAAGATAGAGACTTAGGTAGGTGGAGTTTGAGTTTTGGGACTTACATTGCTTCATATTTTGGTTGTTTTAATGGTAGGCAAACCTCATGTTATGTCTGAGAAGATTTTCAAACCCATTTTGGAAATGGAACAATTATTTTAAGGTTTAAACCACTGGTAAAGTTTGCTGGGGTAGTGTCTGAATTGGACAAGTATTTTATGACTCCTGGTTTTCCTTGCACACCACTGAAAGAAGGAATATGTACTTGTAGCCAGACTAGCCAGACTGAGATAATTTCTGGTCCCTCAATCTAATTCTGCCTACTAATAATGACGATGATGCTGACATAGACACTTGGAATGACATTGTAAGAATATCCTATCTAAATGCTTCTCCTCCTGGCTGACTTCAGAAACAGAACTGCACTTATGTAGGCATGCTACTTTGCAGTATCCTTTTAAAAGTAATACCTCTTAGCCTAGGAGCACTTGCCTGGAGTAAGCTCCAGGCAAAAATTTTAAAGAAGCCACTTCCAATTGCCCCTTTCCCATCTCTGGCATTTTCTCTCTCTCTTGCAAAGCACCAACACAAAATCTTACCTCAAGTGAGAATCCCCTGCACCTGCTCACTCTTGGGTATTAATTATGAAGTAAATTCAACTCATTGATAGCTCCTGCGGTTATTTGCATGTATGATTTGCCACCCAATGCATGAATAGTTCCCAGTTATTGCGAGTGCACTCTTGGCTGGAACTGGGTTAAACACTTTGAATGTCTTGTCTATATGGGATAACGGAGATGCCTTTCTCTCTCATTCATAAGAAACTCAACCCCAGAGGAATAAACAAACTGCCTAAAGCAGTGATGGCGAACCTTTTGAGCTCGGTGTGTCAGCATTTTGAAAGCTATCTTAACTCTGGTGCCGTGTCACATATAGAAATTTTTTGATATTTGCAACCGTAGTAAAACAAAGACTTATATTTTTGATATTTATTTTATATATTTAAATGCCATTTAACAAAGAAAAATCAACCGAAGAAATGAGTTCGCATGTCACCTCTGACACGCGTGTCATAGGTTCACCATCACTGGCCTAAAGGAACATGTCTAGTCAATGGTGGGCTGGGATTAGCCCCTACGTGTGACTAGGCTAACACTTTGCCACCTCATTTTGTTATGGATCAAGTTCAGGGAGTTTATTGTTGAGAGTGCTTGAGAAATCATACCAGTCTGGGCAGAATTCCCTGCTCTATTGATACCCAAGATTAGATCTACCTAAATTAGAACCTAAATTGACCCGAAAACTTGGCATACTCAACCATTCCAATTTTAGTGCTTTGCTCTGGCTTCATGAACTGTGGAAATAAAGCTGGGGCATCTTTGCCAAGAAAGATGATGGGAGTTAGTATGGGAGAAGAGGAGTTGGAAGTTCTGAACACCAAGAGGGATGAAGGGAAAAAAGGGATCACAGGGTGGGAGGCTGGTGTGAGATCTGGTCTAGATTCTGTGTCCTGTGGGAGTCCTAAAAACAAACTCTTTGGGCTGTGTGTGATTTTTAATGTCACAGATGTAGCATAGACTGAAAACTTCTCTTTAAATAGTTGTAAGGTCTGATTATGGAAATTAGATTAGTCTTATCTTCAGATGATCTTTACGTATTTTTTTTTAAGAGTAAAAATAATGATTCAAAGGAAAGTAGGGGAGAAAGGCCAGATGATGACTGAAGAGGTAGAACAGTGCATGAAAATATCACTGGTTCTTGCATAATCACTTTAGAAAATTTGCCAGTTAAAAAAAAAGACATCTTTAACTGATGGGGATAAAAACAAAATGGTTCATTTAGGTAAAAATTTGAAGTGTTAAGGACAATAACATGATTACTGTCACTTGTCTTTTTATCATAGAAGACAGGCACTAACAAGGAATAAGATTAAAAAAAAAGTAATGGGCGTAAAGCCAAATAATATTTTAAGATTGGTCTTTCTCAGCACACTAAATTTAAACAGCTGCAATTCTTTTTAAAGTGTTATCTGAGTCAACAATTTGAAATGAAGGATTTACTTTTTCACAGAGAATCTATATTGTAAGTTTGAAACAAGATGTCTTTGACTCAGTTGTTTGGTATTGGCAATATGCCAATCAGTACAGACCAAAGAGCACAAAAGCTGTTACATCCCAAATCAGAGTATGAATGTATATATATATGCTTCATAAGGAAAGTTGGTGCTACTGAACTATTGCCATACACACACACACACACACACACACACATATATTTGAAAATACAATCACATTGTTATGACACTACAGGTTAAAGTTAGGAATAGAGATGATTTTTGAATGTGGGTCTTCAGCTCTCTTCTTTTTAAAAAATATTTTTATTGATTTTTTTAGAGAGAGGGAGAGGGAGAGAGAGAAACATTGATGTGAGAGTAAAATATCTCTTGCCTTCCTCCTGCACACCCCCTACTGGGGATGGAGCCTGCAACCCTGGCAGGTGCCCTGACCTGGAATTGAACTGGCAACCTTGTGGTGCACAGGACAACGCCCAACCAACTAAGCCTCACCGGCCAGAGTGCTCTTCTTCTCGTTGTTTAAAAATAATGACAGGAACTTTTATTAAGTACTTAGTACATTGCTTGTATAAGCATCTTGTACATTTAATCTTGAAAATACACTTATCATCCTGATTCCTGTTTTACAAAAGAGGAAACAGGGTTAAATGACTTACAGTTAGAAATGAGTAGGAATAAAGTTGGGGCATGAATCAGAAGTCTGGCTCTAGAACCCATGCTTTTAACCAAAAGGTTCAAAGTCCACTCACTGTTAACTATCACTGGTTTGTTATAACCCTCTACAGTTGATGTTGTTTGTTCACCTTTAAAAAATGTTTTATTGATTTTTAGAGAGAGAGAGAGAGAGAGAGAGAGAGAGATAAAAACATTGATGAGAGAGAAACATCAACATCAACCAATATTTTATTGTTTGCCTGCCTCCTTTATACCCCCTGCTGTGGGACTGAACGATAGATAGGCCCAGGCATATGCCCTGACTGGGAATTGAACCCATAGCCTCCTGGTGCCTAGATTGACACTCAACTACTGAGTCACTCCAGTTTGTTCACCTCTTTTGTCTCTGCTTACAGCTATCTCTTTATTTTCTTTCTTGACTCCCAAATTCCTCTGCCCTCACTTCATTAGTGTTTTACCTGATGTGTCTTTATCCCTTAAGCTTCATGACCTTCTGAGATCCTATTTGGGATCTACCACTGGCCCAACTGCCCGCTGTGGTTCCACTGAAACTTGTGTAGGCTTTTATTGTGAGTATGCCACAGAGGGGTGGAATACTCTAGTTTCTACATTTGGGGAAGGGAACCAAACTTTATCTTTGGAACATTAGTGCTGAGCATAGTTTCTAATACAATATTGGAGATCAGTAAACACTTCTTTTTATTTCTTTTAAATATGTTTTTATTGATTTTAGAGAAGAAGAGAGAGGGAGAGATAGAAACATCAATTGGCTGCCTCCTGTATGCCCTGTACTGGGGGATTGAGCCCACAACCCAGGCATATGCCCTGACTGGGAATTGAGCGGCATACCTCTTGGTGTATGCGTGGACACTGAACCACTGAGCCACACAGGCTGGACAGTAAACACTTGTTTTATAAACTGAATTCAAAGCTCTAGTTCAATTCCCTGAAGAGATAGGTAGTTCCACTACCACAATCTTTAGCCCCCAAACGTTATAGAATGGTCTTTTAAATGCATTTCCAAGGTCTGAGGCAGATAGTATATTTTAATTAGTTGAACTTATAATTAGTATAAAATTACTCAAAAGACAGTTACCATCCTTTATAATAGGGGTGGGAAACGTTTTTTGTGTTTTGTTTTTTTTCTGCCAAGGGCCATTTGGATATTTATAACATCATTCACAGGCCATATATAATTACGTAATTATCAACTTAAAAATTAGCCTGCTATATTTGCTCAAACATTTAATTAACTCCCTGCTAATGTCCTGGCAGGGCCAGGCCAAATGATTTTGCTGGCCTTATACTGCCCATGGGCTGGATGTTCCCCATCCCTGCTGGATAATATTGAATATTTAAAATATAGGGCACAGTATTTGGGAATATGACAGTTGGCATATTCATTTCTAGGTCACATTATTGAAAATTTTAATGATAACTAATTTCTGGCACTAATGTATCTTTGGTGGGAGGAACAAATATTAGAATAAGTGGTTCATAAAAGATGTTTTCCTCTTGTGGGACAATAGAGTGAAGCTGTAAAATGGTGCTTTTAAAAAATTGTTTTTTAAGCCCTTGTTTCCTTTGAGGAAGAATCTTGAGAAGATTTTGATTCAGATGTAGCTGACAAATATTGAGTCATATCTGTGAGCAGACATTAGAAACTGGATACCACTAAAGAAAAATGTAGAAATGGGTAGTGGTAGGAAAATCACTCCTTACTTCCCTTCCCCCAAAGAAGCATTTTCAGTTTATGGGATAATTTGGATTTTACTTATTAATGATTGTGTAAATTTCTTTCATTTAATATTTGATTATTATAACCATGTTAACTGAACGGACATCACATATATTTGGTTTTCCAAATATAATAACTTTTTATTAAAAGTTTCATCTTGGATCAATCAACTCTATTCTCTTTCTAATCCACAAGTATCAAGTATTCAATTTTAAACCAATGAAATAACAGATGGGATTAGAAGTGTTATAACTATTTAAAATCTCGTTGTAGTTCTTTAAACATAGTAATCTCAGAATGAGGTAGCTGGGCCTTCTTTTAAAATAGAATTTATTTTATTTTAAAGGGTCTTGGCTTTTATAATGTTTGATTACTCATGATGATGGAATTGTGGATTAAGATGTGGAGATAGTGACTCGATGTATAATTTCTCAATATGCAAAGATGCTCATTTGAATTTCATCATTCCCTTCTTAGGCACTGTAATATAGGGGTTAAAACTTACTCTTTGCATTCAAATTGCCTGACCTTACATATTTACTACTTGGATGACCTTGAACAAGTAACGTAAATTTTATGCTTTACATTTCTCTTTGTAAAACAGGGATAATGAAAATGATATCCAATTTGCAGAATTACATGATTTAATAGCATATAAGGGGCTTTGAACAGAAAGCACATGAATACTCAAAAATCTTTAAAGTTTGCCTTGGCCAGTGTGGTTCAGTTGGTTGAGCATTGTCCCATGCACCAGAAGGTTGCTGGTTCAATTTCTGGTCGCACATGCCCCAATTGTGGGCTTGATCCCACAGTAGGGGGCGTGCAGGAGGCAGCCCACCCCTGTTTCACTCTCACATTGATGTTTCTCTCTCTCTCTCTCTCTCTCTCTCTCTCTCTCTCTCTCCCTTCCTCTCCGTGAATGTAATAAAAACATATTTTAAAAATACTTTCAATTTATTATTTTCTATTTACTTGGGATTTTGTCTCAAGTAAAAAGTAAAGTATCAATAGCAAAGAAGATATTCTAAATAGAATCTAAATCTAAAAGCAGATTTAATTTTAGTTTTATAATTAATAAATATTTATGAGACTCATAAAACCTATTAAATGTTGTAATAAACACCCTACTTATATAGGGTCTTCTTTATTTTCCCCAAAAGGTTTTTATTGAACTACAAAAAATGATAACTTTTAATGAAGATAAATTAGATAACACATGTAAACACCCTCCAGAGAGTTGCTGGAGCCCAAGGAGCCCTCAGAAATTCATTCCCTTCCCCTTCCCTAAAACCATAATGAAAGTTCTTTCATTTTCTTCCTCTGACATTTTTAAAAGTCACAGTTATTATCCACTTAATAGTACAAAATGATATTCTGTTTTTATCTATATTGACTACTCTGCTATTTGTCCCTGAGCACACCGGGGAAATGTGACCTCTTATGGGAGGAACTCTATGACTACTTCAGTCGACTCCTTTTGAAATAACTGAACTGGAAAGGAGGGAGAAATAGAGGTGCTGTGGAAAAGCATTGCAGGATCCTTGACCTGAAAACAGAACTTCAGGCTGAAAAGATGAGTTTGTACTTTATTCAGCAACTTGTTTTGCTGAGACAGAATGTTAGGAAATGTTTCTTTCTGGGCTTTTGACCAAGGAATCCCTTTGCTGGGTCCTTAATGAGAAGGAGTTAGGGCTAGGGAATTCTGGCATGCCTGCCTTTCACAGCAAGTATTTTAGAGATTGTAAGCAACACTCAGCTACTTCTGGGGAGTCTGAGGTTTATATAAGTAGACAGAGTTATTAAACACTATCACCTTAAGAAACAGAATTGTGAACACCATGACCCCATATCCTATTCCATCCTTCAGACATTGATGGGTTACTCTGTGCCAGGCTCAGGGGAGGAAGAGTAAAATAACAGACAAGTACCCACAGTACTGAAGGGACTTCAATGAAAGAGAAATATAGAAGCAAATACTCCAAAAAAAAGGCAAGTACCTGATTTATTTGGTTATAATAAGTGCTATGAAAGAAAAAGCTGAAATCACTGTGGAACCCTACCACCCTCCTGTTACGCATTATTATTATTATTATTATCTATATTCTGGTGTTGATGGTGAGAAGGGGATTATACATGAGAACTAATCCTTAAAATCAAGACAATTGAACTCAGAGTGAATCAGAATTTTAGAATTACTGAGCAAAACATTTTCATTCAGTCAAAAACATGCCTCCCACATTCTTTTTTCCTTTACCTTTATATTATAAGATTATTCAGCTTGTGGCAGCTTTAAAGATTAGAAAAATGCAAGTACTTAATGTTGCTTAGTAACTTCTCTTGCCTGTCATTTTGGGCAGCGCATAAACAACTTGTAACTTCCCCACACTTGCCCCAAATGACTAGACTCCAGAAAGAGCACGCAGGCTGATGAGTCACTTTGCTATCCTGTTGTTCTTAATAAGAGCTCTGATTACCAGGGTGGGTGCTTTATTGTTCCGTAATGTTACTTGCCACGCCACATGTCAGAAATTTCTGTTTGCCAAATAGAGGTCCTCTTGCTGTCACACATGGAAGAAAGCATAGCATGAAAGCCATTTCAGGGGAGGACTATTGTTCTGTTTTGGGTCCCTGGTTTTGAATGCACTCTAAATGCTACTGTAAAACAGTGTGAAAGTGAAGCGGTGAGGTTTTTGAGTTTCATTCAGGCCACCTGCACAACAGCTTGGTGGTGCATTTGGTGTTTTTGTAACTACATGATCTTTCTAAGAGCACTTTAAAAAAAAATGAGACCAATGGTTTCAATGTAGCTGTGATAATATCGCTATTCTTTATGGTTAGGCAATGTTCTTTAATTCTTGAAATTAGTAAAAAAGAAACAATAATAGTGAAAAAAAGAATCAATAAGGGTATTGTTTGATGTATCTATATATATAAAAGCCAAGTAGCCGGAATGACCAAAACGACTGGTCACTATGACACTCACTGGGGCCAGCCAACAGGCCTGATTGGGGGTGGGGCTGACCAGCCAACCTCCCACGGCCCGGGGCGGGCCAGGTGGAACCCACCCATGCACAAATTTGTGCACCAGGCCTCTAGTATATCAATAATATGGTAGTTCTCTATTGATCAAAATTTCTTCTCCAGTAAATGTTAAAGAAAGCCATGTTGCAGGAATTAGCAGCTATAACCTACCACTGGGAACATCCGGGATGGAGAGAATGTGCATGCTCTCTGGTTCTTTAACATCTGTTTTGCTGATCCTAATGGTTAAAATCCAAACTGTGTTAAGACATATGGAAACATTGTTTGAGGAACGCTAATATCCGTGTTAAAAAAAGACAAGGGAAAGAAAGCTTTTCTTATCTAAACATTAAACAAAGTTAAATAGTTTTCTATTTTAAGGACTTCTTATAGTTCCTCAGATGCAAGTGTGTGTTGGAATCTCCAGGAGTGGGATTTAGCACGAACTTCCCTGATCTTATTTAATCACAGAATTCCTCCTCCTGGGAACGACTAGTACTTTTTCTTTGAAAATCCTACAATACAATTTGGGGGCCTATCAGCATTCAGTTAATTCATTTAAAATTTTTTGAGCACCTATGGTATATCTGAATAGGTTCTGGGAAGAAAATGTTGACTAGAATGTGTGGCATTGACAGGTTCTAGTCCTAAATTAGGGGGTTGGAGGAAATACATGGATGTAGAAATGTAACACCATGGGCTACATGCAGCAATAGAAGTAGGTACATCGTAGGATGCTATAGGAGTGTAAGAGATTAAGAAATTAATTACAGATAATTTAGAATTTGAGCTGGATCTTGAGGGAAAGGAATATAAAAAAATAAAGACAATAAACTAACTTACAAAGATGTGTAGAGGTAATTATTTTTTTACCCTATTATAAAAGCCAGTACTCCTTTCATTCATACAAGCATAACTCTTGAATAAACAAATGGCTACATGAATAAAAAGATGAGAGCAGCAAATGGGAAAGAGATAAATCCTTGGTGGTACAGATAGTACTTGATTCCTTTGAAGTAGGAAAAGAATATAAAGTGAGAGAGAAGATAATTTTAGGAAAACATCTTGGTGAAATCTAATATTTTTAGAGTATATTGGAGTATATGGATTGTAAAGAATGAAAATAAATGGTCTCAGAGGAGGAAAACAATAACAGAAATGTGTGGTATTCCGAAGACCAGGGGGGAAAACATAAGAAAAACAAAGTAATCCTCACTGCTGGATTATGCTGAGAGATTGAGATGAGGAATGAAAAATATCCATTGGATTTCAACACAAGGAGATCATTGGTGATCTGAGCTAAGAATGCTCTGCTGTAGTGATTGGGATGAAACCTAGATGAAAATGTGTGGAGGAGAAATGAAGACAGAAGGTTTAAAAGACTGTACAGCTGTTTCTGGAGAATGAAAGAAGATTGAAGGAGCTTTTACTTTTCTGAGATGGGAGTTTTTTAATGTGTTTAAATTACCCGAGTAGTTGATGTGATTAAAAATACAGAAAAGAGACACTTAACAGATACTTCAGAACATGCAGTTGAATAGGATCAAAGACATATGAGGTATGGGTTGATTTTGACCAGAAGTAACATCCTCTCTAAAAAAGAGAAGGAAGAGAGAAAGGAGCAATCTAGATAGCTGTGTGGGTTTTGTAGTTAGTGCTAAATTGAGGATATTTCTGGAATTTAATTTTTTTTTATAGAATTTGAATAAAGTGAAGAAAGTTTAAAGTTTGGAAAAGCTTGGAGAGGTTATGAGCCAGATGTATCTGCTAATATTTGAGCATTATTGGGGGGGGGTGGCATTTAGGTAGACTATTACAAATTTACAGTGAAAACCATTTACCTCAATGTGTGACTCCATTCAGCTGCTTGGGATGTGACATAGAAAACATAGAGTTCATTCAAGAGTTATTGCTTTAATTTTCTTTGAATTTTATAATATCATCACCTACCCCCTCAGTATCATCTTATTACTCCTTCAGATTTAGAAATTTGAATGACAATTTTCCTTTATCAATATATGCTGTCATCATTATTATTGGTTAAGTGTATAGGTCAGTGATGGCGAACCTATGACACGCGTGTCAGAGGTGACACGCGGACTCATTTTTTGGTTGATTTTTCTTTGTTAAATGGCATTTAAATATATAAAATAAATATCAAAAATATAAGTCTTTGTTTTACTATGGTTGCAAATATCAAAAAATTTCTATATGTGACACGGCACCAGAGATAAGTTAGGGTTTTTCCAAATGCTGACACGCCGAGCTCAAAAGGTTCGGCATCACTGGTATAAGTTGACAAGTCAGTTAATACCCTACAGAAATTCCACTTCCATGTCAGGCAATAAATTCCGTTCTGAATCTTGGTATTTCCTGGAACATCTCATCTTTAAAATCATGAATTACCAATCAACAATCAATCACCTTGATCTCTCTACCTCCCATCAATCTCCAGTACCTTGACACACCTTGTTTTCTTCCATGATTTTTTTTCATTCACCCTCTCTCTTTACTATCCAGGCAAGAAGAACTAGGATAAAACGTAAATACCTCTTCCATGTCAGGCAATAAATTCCGTTCTGAATCTTGGTATTTCCTGGAGTCAAGGGCATGTACCTGGGTTGCAGGCACATCCCCAGTAGGAGATGTGCAGGAGGCTATTGAAAATCACAAAACCATGAAAACGGGTGTCATCATACATTTGTGATCTCCTGTCTCATTCTGACCCTGATATAAAATATATTTAAAAAAAAAATTAAAACTTAAATACCTCTTTTGCCCAAATCTTCATTTCTCTGTACTCTTTTTCTTCCATTTTACATCTAAGAAAATCCTTACCCTTTCTCAATTGAGCAATCTGGCTTTGCTCTTTTGCGTGGAGTACTAAATGCTATTGAAAATCACAAAACCATGAAAACGGGTGTCATCATACATTTGTGATCTCCTGTCTCATTCTGACCCTGATGATTCTAAGTGCCCGCGTTTTCTTCTCCTTTCCATTCTCCACAAGTAGCTTCCTTATAAAGCCCTGCCACCTATGCTTCATATTTGCTGAAGAAAAGGAAAACTTGGTATATTTAACCTCTTCCTGTTTGTATCATTTATTTTTATTTTTGGTATTGGCATAATAATTTAAATTAAATTTGGGTTTTAATTTAAAAATTATTAATATCAGTCCCAGCCAGATAGCTCAGTTGGTTAGAGTGTCCTTTGTTGTTCCGTACACCAAAGGGTTACAGGTTGATTCCTTGTAAGCACATGCCTAGGTTGCTGGTCTGATCCTGCGTGCTCTCTCCCTCTCTCTTTGTTCCTTTCTCTCTCTCCCTCTCTTCCTTTCCCTCCCTCCATTTCTCCCTTCCTTTCTCTAGACACATCCTTGGGTAAGGATTAAAAAAATTATTAATATCCAAAATTGCCTCAACCCTATTCTCCATCACTCCCCACCTTCTGTGTACCTATGCTTTTAGACAATGCTTCATAACACGGCCCCCCTCTATCTCTTCAAGAATGTCTATTGTCACTCTTTTCTCTTCCAATCTAATGTTTCTCTGACATGAAGCTGCTTCAAATTCCCTTTCTGTCAGCATTTCTTTCTCATCTTACTTGCACTTCATTGTGTCTCCAGTTTTTATTTTCTCAGTGTACAAAACAAGTATCTAAAAAATACTAAATAAATAAGTGAAATTTGAAAATGGCTCTTTTTTTGATTGGGAGGTGATGAGTTGTCTCATCAAATGTCTTCCTGGATCAAAAATGTTTTTTTTTTAAATCTTTAAATCTACTCTGTTAGAGAGGTAAGTGAACACCTCCTTCATTCTAATACATTATTCTTACCTCCTCTCTGTCCATTTTCAATATAGTTTATACTGATTCTGAACAAGCTCCTGTCTTTTAGTATATGTTTTCCCCTTGGTGTATAACAGTAATAACTGTATGTGCTTTTTCTGGAGATAATATTCAATCATGTTATTCTGTTTTTAGAAAATGAGATTATTCTTGGTTTGACCAAGTGTAATAATTGGAACTTTATTTCTCCAATATTAGCAGCTTAAGTTAGATTTAAGTTTTTGTTTTATTTCTGACCCATTCCATTAATTGATTATTGGCATTCAGTTTTAAAGCTGGATATAAAGAAGTAGAAGGATCAGGGTTATGGTTTGTATTGGACAAGAACAAGCCTGTAGACTTTGAGGGCTTATAGGAGGTAAACAGAAGGCCAAGAGGTAACACAGTGGAGAGAATAGAAAATAAGCTAGTCTATTTTCCCAGTGCTGTGTCACCTTCTCAGTCTCATTTAAAGGATGATGTGCCAGTGACAACAGAAATATTTTTCTTAACCACATCAAGTACTTATCAAAAGAGATGTGAAAAAAATGCTTATAGAAGGTGTTTTACTCATGATTTCCAGGTGCAATTCAACAGTAGTTGGTCAGGCGTTTAGATTTTTGCTTTCCCATAACCTTCTCCTTCCTCCATTCTTTCCATATTAGCACAAATCAACTAATAAGATAAATGAAGGCATTTCTTAGAGGGAAAACATGACATATAAGACATTACCTTCAAGTGGATTCATCCATGGTGGTACAGTAGTCTACTTGGCCAGTGTGCTTTTTAAACTTATGAGTAGCTTCAGACATCGCAGAGGGACGTTTCCCCTGGAATAACTTTTTAATTTCTGGGATTTGTTTCCTATGTGATTTCACCTAAGCAATAGAAATAAGGTTAACTGTGACCTGAAAATAAAATGGATACTCTGTCATTTTGCTCACAACACAGTATAATCTGTGGCCTCATTAATTTTATTTGTCAGATTTTAAAAGTATAGCTCCACAAAGAAATGAAAACCATGGAGAGAGAAAACTTTCAGGCTAGGACACTATTAGATTTTATGATTAAATTTTGATAAGCAGATATATTTTTAATGCATGTATGTTTGATTACATACATTGCAATGTTATTGTTTTTAGACTGCACCGAAAGAAATTGCTGTATTTCTATATGATATTTATTCCAGGTCAAGCAATAAAAGATATTAAAAAACGAATTTTCAGTTTTGAGAAAGAGGTCAAAGTTCCCTCTGTTTTATATAGTTTTTGCTTTTGTAGGTTGGGGGTGGGATTTTATGTTACTTTTTTAGGAATCTTTTTCATTCACTATCTACTTTAGATTGCCAAGAGCTTAAGTACAAACAATTAATTGATTTCTGTGGACTTGCTCTTTCGTATACGATGAGCAAAATATTGATCCCTTTTTTTTTTACTACCTAAGGACTGTTTATTCTCTGTTAGCTGATATCCAGTTCTTTTTCTTAAACTGAGTACTTGTGAGATGAGCTTCCTCTCCCATCTGCTGGGGGCAGTTTTCCAAATGATGTGTGTGGTAGGCCATTGTCAAGCCGGCTGTACGGGAAATTTGATTGGCCTGATGAAGCACAAGAAATATAGAAGTAGATGTCTTTGGAGCAGCAAGAATGTCACTAAAACAAGAGGGCTGGCCCTTCAGTGCTGGCATGACCCCACCCAGATGGTTATTAAGGACTAAAATTCCACGTCCTTCCCTGTGTGCTGCTTGGGAGGATTTCTCCCTCCGCATGGGACTCGGGTATTTCTGAATTTTGGCTCAGCCCTTGTGTGGAATAAAACAAAGCCTCAGGGAGCATCTACTCAATTGCATTCTTAATTCTGTGTTTATTCTTTGCAAGGATTATTTGCTGGTATAATTGTAAATCAAAGAGAAAGCCAACCGTAGCTGAGTCACAGTCCCAATTCTTGCCAATGCTAGAACCCAAAGTAGTTGTTGTTGTTGTTGTTGTTGTGACCAGTTTAGAAAAAAGATCTTTATTGGGCTGGCTCATAGATTTCTTGCCACTTCCTGAATAACATCAACACTTCCTGGCTTTTGCAATTCCATGGTGTTCCTTTTTTTTTTTTTTTTAAAGTGTTGTTGTTTTTATTTAATTGATATTTAGAGAGAGAGGGAGAGAGAGATAGAAACCTTGGTGAGAGAGAAGCATTGATCATGGATTGGAAGCCTCCTGCACACCCCTACTGGGATCAAGCCTACAACCTGGGCATGTGCCCTGACAGGGAATCAAATGGCGACCTCCTAAATCATAGCTCAACGCTCAACCACTGAATCACACTTTCTGCGGCATGGTGTTCCTTTTTATCCTTAGCAGACCCACTAGGGTACAAGCTATATTGTCTTATTAATGTTTTAAAAATCATTAAGCTTAGAAAAATTCTGACAGGTAAGGAAAACATCACAGTTACCAGCCCTAATTTACTTATACTTCCCAATTTCAATATTTAAATAAGAAGATCCAAACATTACCTCCATGTAGACAACTTTGAAACTTCAGAGCAATGATCTGCACTCTAAGCAAGGACCTGTCCTCATAACTTTCAGATTTCTAGCGCTTCATTCACACACAGATGAACAAGAAGAGGCCAGTGCTTTCCGATCTGGGCACCGTTAGTGAAGAGGAGTCTTTTAGTGCAGGGCAGAGAGGCATGGGAGTCCTAGTTAACATGATGGTGCAGGAAACTTCAACAAGGCATAGAGAATGAAGGGAAACCAGGTGTTGGGAATAATATCTACGAAATCATGCTGATGCTTTAGACCTCTGTCACTGTGTCTCCCACTGATTCTTTAGTCAATTATAATTTGCCATCATTATGCACCTAAACTTAAATTGGCCTTAAAAGCTATATCAGTGTCCAAATTATCAAATGCATTTACCTTTTGTCATCATCAGCTTCTTATGAGCATTTTCCTTTTGATAGCTTCACTCATTGCTGAAATTCTACCATTGGTAAAACTGTGCTGTTACAATATTATTTTTATTCAAGCAGTTAAAAAGCATTCAATGACTACCATATGACAGGCACTCAAAAAACAATGCTAATCAAGCACATAAGTAGCTTCTGTCCTCAGTGAGTGTACAGTTTCGTGAGAGTGATTGGTATTAAGATTCTATTGTTTAATTAATAAATATATTTTGAGCACCTCCTTGATGCCAGGTTCTGTTCTAAACATCAGAAATACAATGTAAAAATAGTACATTGAAAAGTTACAGTATCTTGGAGCAGATACAAAGTAACAATTAAATATATAATTTTACATTTCCCAGGTTCGATTCCGGTCAAGGGCATGTACCTGGGTTGCGGGCACATCCCCAGTAGGAGATGTGCAGGAGGCGACTGATCGATGTTTCTCTCTCATCGATGTTTCTGACTCTCTATCTCTCTCCCTTCTTCTCTGTAAAAAATCAATAAAATATATTTTTAAAAAAAAAAAAAAAAAGAAAAGTTACAGTATCTTGGAGCAGATACAAAGTAACAATTAAATATATAATTTTACATTTGAGTGCAATTAAGAAAAGTAAGCCAGGGTAAGAGAAGAGTAATAGAGAGTGGGTGCTGTTTTAAATATTGTATGATTTTAGATTTATTTATTATTTTTTAATAAATTTTTATTGTTAAAAGTATTACACATGTCCCCTTTTTTCCCTCATTGCCTTCTCCACTCCCACCCCCGCAAGCCATCACTACCAAGGACACTGTCTGTATCCTTGGGTTATGCAGATACACATATGAGTTCATTGGTTGATCTCTTCCCCCCTCCACATTTTAAATGTCTTTAAGATATCCAAGAGGAGCCGTTAAGTAGGCCATTGATTACATGAGGCCAAATTTAAGGAAAGTAGTTGGAAACAAAGATGGGGGAGTTGTGTATACACTGAAGCAGGAGAGACCTCCTAAGGGTTAGGTGCAGATAAAGAAAGTTCATTGCTGAGTGTTGGGGTAAACCAATAGTTCACGGGATGGAGAAAAGGTGCAGGAATCGGCAAAGTTAAGTGAGAAGGAGCAGCAGGAGAACGTATTTCCCTGGATGCCAAGTACAAAGCGCTTCAAGAAGAACAGGCTGTTCAGTTTTGTGAATTGCAACTGAGAAGGACTAGCAGGATGACTTCAGATTGCCTATAGGATTGGAATAGATAAGTCTTCGTTGAGCTTGAAAAGGGCAGTTTCAGTGAAGTGGTGGAGCAAATGTCAGACTGGAGCAGATTAAATTATGACTTGGTGTTGAAGTGGAGAGAAAACAATTCAAATAACAATACAAATAAATTGGAAATTGCACCTGAAATGAATGCTTTAAATATAGCACTATTAGTTGACTTAGTCAAGAAAGGCTTTGTGAGAAAGTGATCAGGAACTGAGGTCTGAAGGATGAGTTGGTTTAAGGAGATAATAAAGAAGCAAAGGTTGAACAGCTCATGAAGACTTTATAGTAAGGCAAATTTGAGGACTGAATGTTTGAAGTGGGTGCGTATGAGTTTAAAGAGAAGTCAGTTGTCACAAGTCTGTATTGTCTTTAGCCTTAGAACATTGGATATAATTTGATTTATTTTTAAGGGAGATGGGGATATGTGAACATTATGTCTTGATGACATACATACATTTGTATAGTTTTTAACATATCTTGTCAGCTGTTTATATAAGGATGCGTTTGTCGCTTTCTTACGTTTACTACATGGTGGTCCTTGAGGATGGGAAATTCATTTGCATAACATCCACAGCTCCAATATTTGTGAACAAATGATTGCAATCAAGTAGGCAATCCCTTTAGTTACCTGTAGATATTTTCCTTCCCACACAGACTAGTTTGGGCTCTTCTCCCCATCAAGTTACCTGTCCCCAGACCCTTTCCCTTAAAGACAGGAGCTTAGAAGCCAGGAATCTAAACCAATCAGGGCTAATGTGTTTTCCCGCCCTCTCACGATCGCTAAGTGCATAGAACTAAGTCCTTCTGGCAAGGAGGCCCTGCCTTTATGTTCCAAAGTCATCACTCCTCCCTCCCCCAGGTGCATATAATTTGAAGGAAGCAGTTTTAGGAGAGGAAGCCAAGTACCAGTTTAATACTATTTCACTTAGCGATTTTCAATAATTGGCTTCTTTTTAAAAACTGGCATAAAAAAGAGTGCTTAATATCTTTTCTGTTTCCTGTCTAATTTCCTGTGGTCCGAGTTCTGCTGAGCAATGGCCTCCAGAGCACGAGCTGCCGTATTTTAGGATGTTCCCAAAGCATGAATCAGGATGGATCCTTCTTTTATTCATGGCTGTACTTGGTGGCAATTTATGCAGCCTGAGATGAGGATTTACTTTTCCCCTCTGAAGGTTTCAGGGAGGTTTCTGTCAGGTTTTGGAAAATGTGCTTGAGGGGCAGTGATAAAGTGCGTGCTGACTCAGAAAACACCGGCTGTCAGAGAACATATTTATCTCCACATTTGGGAGGCAGAGCAGGAAAAGCACAAATCTTCAAAAAACCCGTGTGAAAACTTTCTAAGGTAAGGGAGAAGGTCAATATGACATGGCCTTCTGTCCATTTTATTTATAGCTTATGGGCTGCTTAGGCATAGAGAATAATCTGAAGTCTATGACCATTTGAAGATGAACATTTACCCCCTGTAGTAATATAGTACTTAGGAAAACGTGATTGTTAAATGGTCTATTTCATTCTGTTTCTGAAATAGATGTCATGATATCAGAGAAATAATTAAGTTAAAAATATTCTCCTAGGTGTGTCTAAAGTAGAGGCCTACCTGTTTTTGTAAAGCAACTGTTAATGGAATGTGGCCGAATTTATTTGTTTACATGCTGCTTACGGCTGCTTTTGCACAACAACAACAGTTGTTCCAACAGAGACCTTTGGTCCACAGAGTTTAAAATTGTTATTTGGTCCTTCAAGAAAACATTTGTTGTTTTCTGGCCAAGAAGGAAATTTTGTCATAAATGCAGGTTTCCATGTTGTTTTCTATAATGACATCAATAAGCTTGCTCTAATTGTGGTGGATGCAGAATCGTGATGGGAGTGTCTGTTTATTAGTTGGTAGTGTTATTCTACTGATTCATTTGTTTGTTCCGTATATGTGGGTTTAGAATAGTGAAAAGAAAATACATTTATATCTTCTTCATGCAAGTAAAGCTTGTATGAGTGGCTACTTAGCTATCACAATTAGGTTTGATTGCAGAGCTCCTGAATCTACCCGTGTGAGCCAAATGTTAATTAAACCTGTAGGTTCAGGTTCCCTTTCCGTCTAAGACAGTGGTTCTCAACCTTGGCTGCACATTAGAATCACCTGGGAATCTTTTTAAAATCCTGATTTCTGGGCCTCATCCTCTGGAAATTCTGTTTCTTTGTTACTAATGTTGTGGCCCCACCCCATAACAAAGAAACAGAATTTCCGGAGGATGAGGCCCAGAAATCAGGATTTTAAAAAGATTCCCAGGTGATTCTAATGTGCAGCCAAGGTTGAGAACCACTGGTCTAAGAGCTTTCCAAAAAGTGACTCTCTTCACAATTTCTTCAAAAAATATGAATGGCCACAGTGGTTAATATAAAACCATAGGGCTTGGAGTGTGGAGTCCCAGTAAAAACTTGGTAGATTATGTCTGTGTCTGTGTCTATGTCCATCCCTATGTTTATCCCTATCCCTACTCAACATTTCTCTCTCTTTGTATATGTGTTTATGTATTCTTCCATCTTAAATACTTTTTATAGAAACTAGAAAATTTGAATTAATTAAATATTGCATATATCTGCATGTTTTGTGTTCTAGGTTGCTGTTCACTAGCACCCATTAATATTCATATAACTAAAGATTAGCAGTGTGCCAGCTGCTAGAGGGGAGCAAAAGGCCTTCCTATTTGGGGAGGGCAGATATTAAACACAATGTAAATACGCTGTATGTCTATTTCTCTTCTTACCCTGGTATCTGAGAGGAAAGGTACAAATCATGCGTCTCTGGCTCCAGGAAATGCTCACGAGCTGCACACACCCACGCAGCCTGCCCAGGTGAATATTTCTGGCAGCCCCCCTCGTGTCCTCTCTTGGTTGTTCTCATCCTTCAGGTAAAACCGCAGCCTGACTTCTAACCTCCGAGATCCAAACCTGAAGCTTCTAAAAACATGGAGTTTCTGACGTTTGCAAAGCAGCAGGTCTGCATTTCGGCCATCTTTTGAGAAACCAGATCTGGCAAACCTGGGTGTGTGCGCTCTCTCCAGGCAGGGGCTTGCGGAAGCAGGAGCAGCTGCGTCTCCGGGAGGGTGTTAAAGGAATGAAGACATCAATTGACCAAAACACACAACAGTGGTTCAAGTCATACAACAGAATATTTGGGTGATAGTGGAGCAGGTCGTTGAGTTTATTTTGGACAAAAAATTATTTAAAAATTTCTCCCAGAAGAAGCGTTGTCATTTTCATCAGTTCTACAAGTTCACCTTTACTCTTAGTTGCAGTATATCCTGATCAGTAGTAGACAGGAAGTGAAACAAAGGTACATAACCCTAAAAAAGCAACATCCAGCAACGGGACTGAAAAATGACACCGAGTAATCCTTCTGCCTGTTCCCAAATTGCAGCCACATGATTTCACATGAATTTTTCTGCATATGCTCCGACCTCCTTATGTAATCTCTAGAAAATTGCAAGAATATTCTCAGGACAGTTTTATTATATCGAAATTTAAAACACCTTTATGGAAAAAGTATCTTAATTAAAACCAAGAATGAGTCATTTGTTGGGAGAAAATATTCTTTATTCTTATAATACGCAAAGGGTTAATTTCTCTGATGTTCAAGATGTATTTAAAAAAAATAAAAGAGAGTGACAGAGCCATACAAATAACTCAACAGGATAAAAACAATGAGAAGTGATCCTAGTGGCCAAGCCTGTGAAAATATGGCAAATCTCAACAGTTGTCATAGAAATGAAATGATGACCACAGCACCACCACCACTACCAATATAATCCAGATTTCACCCACCAGATAGGAAGCATTTGAGAACATTTAATAATACCCAGTCTGACAAGGGTTTAAAAAAATTGTCTTCTAAACAATCAGCAATTCTGTAAGTGCTGTGGAATATTTAGAAAGCATTTTGCTATAACCTATGTAAATTCAAATTTCCCATCATTTTGGACCTAATAGCTCCATGATTAGTTATTTATTCAATACAGTAAAGATTCTAGAATATAAAAACATATGGCTAGATTTTTCATTGGAGCATTATTTATTTTAGTATAAAATTGGAAATAAGATCAAATAAACATCAGTATGCATGAGGTTGAGTAAATTATAATTCCCTACTGTGTAATGCTCTTTGGCTGTCATAAAGAATGAGTTATAGTTGCCTGTCTGTTCATTCTGTTTTTACAATAAGATTAGTATGTTATAGAATGTGTAACATATGATCATACCTTTAAAGAAATAAAAACTAATGGCAAAGCAATATTCTCTATTTATGATGGCTTATATAAGCAAAGTTATACACAAAGCTTTATCAGTGGTTAGATTAAGGTTATGAGATTAGTATGAGGCTCCTAAGGACATTGCTTTTTTAAAATATAGTTTTATTGATTTCAGAGAGAAAGGGAGAGGGAGAGAGAAATAGAAACATCAGTGATGAGAGAGAATCATTGATAAGCTGTCTCCTGCATGACCCCTACTGGGGATCGAGCCTGCAACCCGCACAGGCATGTGCCCTTGTCCGGAATCAAACCTGGGATCCTTCAGTCCACAGGCTGATGCTCTGTCCACTGAGCCAAACCAGCTAGGGCAAAGACATTGTTAATTTGGACACTAACATTTTGTTTAAAAGAACATGAATTTTTATTACTATACATATAAATTGAAATTGTCATTTCATGTTATAATTCTACCCCCATACTCCAAATCCAAATATAGAATACAATCCAAACCTTTTACCCCAATCCGTAAGTCTCTTGTCATTCACTTTTCCCCAACGTGATCTTGAGCAATTCCAGCATTTCTTAGCTGCATCTTGAAACAATATCCAATTTTTTAGTTTATTTTGAAAAAAAAAATGCAGCTCTTTCTTACCTTAAAATCCCCCCACTCCCTCCCATCCCTCTGGCTGGAACCAGCTTTCCTATACTCTGTTTGGCTGATTCAGTTGAAATGTCACTTTGATCCTTCATTAGCAATTATGTTCTCCATTATAAATTCTTATAAGGATTCTGAGGAATGTAGTTTATTTGTATCAATTGTGTGAGGACTTTTATTTTTTAAAATATGTTTTTATTGATTTTAGATAGAAAGAGAAACATCACTGTGAGAGAGAAACATCGATTGGTTGCCTCCCACATTCACCCTGGCCGGTGATGGAACGACAACCTTTCGGTGCCATCTTATGAGACTCAGAATTTCTAATATGAGGATGTTTGAGTCTGCTGGACAAGGTGAACTAAACAAATATTTACCAAATGTATTTTTTAAAAATCTACAATCTTATTATGAAAAGAAACAAGGGTCACACATACAATGGTCATTTATTACTTACATTGAGAGTTTCTGGATTATTTCACTTAAAAAGAATTTCAGCTTGTCATACAAACATTTTATATGGCAGGGTTATTTCAACATAGGTTTAATTTACCATGGAGATGGATGAGTGCCATTTTTTAGTTTTCTGTCCAGCTACAGGAGCTGTAACTATGGACATTTTTGTTGGATAAAAGGAGTTTTACAAGTTTGTTTACTAACATAAATATTTAGGGTCATAGGCATATTCTTTGGACCTTATAGCCCTATGCCATTTCAGATAGTAAAAAAAAAAAATTTTGGCCACTTGTATTAGAACCTTCTAAAGACATAAATGTTTGGATATAATACAAGTATCAATTTAAGAGGTTCTGACAAGACAAAGTATGAAATATCCAAATAACTTGGAAGAGGAGTTAAAATGTCTTATATTTAGGGAACAAACTCATCTGAAATGATAGAAACAGTTTATCTTTTTCACGCACTCTGACTGCAGTTATTGAACGGAAACAGTGCAAGTTTACCATGTTAAATTGTTTCATTAGATACACTTGGTTAGCTAACATAGACAAATCAGGCATCTACATAGGATGTCCTTTATCTCAGGCCATGAATATCTTGAAATACATTAATATAAATCACTTTTGTATGTCATTATTTAGAAAGAGTTACATTACTTTGAACCTTGAACCCTTGCTTTACTTCTGTAATAAAATAAATAGAAATCAGTATGACATTTAGCTCTGTCTGGTAATATGAGGCCATGAGTATATAATTTATTATTATAAAATAAAAGCATGGATTTTTGAGCACTAAAATAAATGAAATAATACTATAGCATTTATTTTGGTGGTGGTTTTTAAATAGCATGCAAGATACATAATTAATTTCATAGGCGAAAAGCAGTTAGTTTGTAAGATATTTTAATAGATCACATGATATTAGTAATAAATATCTATCTGATTTTTTATACCTAATAAAATGTAGTTTATATAGATTTTTCACCAACTTAAAAATTAAACAGTAAAGTGTATAGTCATATACCGACCCTAGTTGCTGACAGCCTTAAAGCTTCAGTACAGGTACATTAGAGCAATTGAAAAAGAAAGAAAGCCATTGGTAACATTTTTACTCTACATTACCATTTATGAGTGCAGATAAAATGGAACAGGTGGGCGTGTTAACTTCTGAGTTATTGGCCTGACTTATTTCTGTTTAGCTTAATTTATAGACTTGTATGTGTACAGGTCAGACAAAATACTTTCGTTGACACTCTATTTATATGTGTGCATAATTCACTGATAAAATATTATTGGCCTTTGCAGCACCCCCCCCCCCAACTTTAGTGGGCAAGCTTAAAATCACCAAGTTAGACGAAACAGAAAAGCTATTTTTACTCTTCTGTAAGAATCGCCACAAATAGGAATTCTTTTTTGAACACATACCCATATAAACTAGGGTCTAGAGCAGTGGTTCTCAACCTTGGCTGCACATTAGAATCACCTGGGAATCTTTTTAAAATCCTGATTTAAGGGCCTCATCCGCCGGAAATTTCTGTTTCTTCGTTACTAATGTTGTGGCCCCACCCCATAACAAAGAAACAGAATTTCCAGAGGATGAGGCCCAGAAAGCAGGATTTTAAAAAGATTCCCAGGTGATTCTAATGTGCAGCCAAGGTTGAGAACCACTGGTCTAGAGGTACAAAAAGTCATCGAATGATAATCAGTTCCTCAGAGCAAGGGGTTTTATTTAATTCCCCTATATATGATTTTTAAGCCACATTAAAAGCTTCAAGGGCCTATAGTTTGTAAAACTCTGCACTATGGAGAGTTAATTATGTTCTGGGAAAAGTTTAAAATTGAAAGTTACCTTAGTAAAACATTTATGAAACATCTATCACTAGCTTGGTTTTCTGGAGAACATTTCAAAACAAAAGAAGTTCTACATAAGTTATAAACCAGTGACAGATGTGAACCAGCACGAGCTGTGCACAAAGGTGCTAGAAATGCAATGTCAGCAAATGCCCAGAGCGGAATTTTCCAAAAAATTATTTCAGTTAAGAATGAGCTAAAAAATTTGGCAGAAATTCAGCAATAATACTGTAGAGGGTAAATCACATATGTGAATTTTCAGAGACTGCAGTGGCAAAGTGTGTATATATTTATGAAACTTCCCCTAGCATCCCAGCATTGGTATGTGAGGAAAAAAAAACACCTCTTAATTAACCATGGTCATATAAGTCATTTTTTCTTTTTTACATGCAAGTCTAAAAATATTAATGTCTTCATAATTATCTGTCCGACACTAAGCACAGTGCTTAGTACATAAAAAGCATGGAGATACTGAAATCTCAGACCCTGGTTAATTTTTCTTTCCTCAAAATAAAATTTGATGCATGAGTTTGAAATGTGAGTTAAATTTTTATTTATGATTTGATTCAATTGATTACAAATACTTATACTGAATGAATTACAATAGTGCTAGGCACAGAAGACTAAAAATGTACAAAGTATATAAGCTGGTTGAGAAGACGGATATAAATTATGAACTGACAATATAGAAAATTATATAATTCAGTTCAACTATTAGTTGTACAGAAAAAAATAAGTCCAGAAAGGCAATTAAGTTATATTGAGATGAATTTTTTTGCAACTTATAATAAAAACAAATAAGGACAGTTTAAAAGAATAGGAAGTCCTAGATGGCAAATAACTTTAGAAGAATGAAACTTATTTTATCCCAGGCTTGTAGAGAACAGCTTCATTTCTTCATAAACACTTTTTTTATATAATGTTAATCAAACTGTTGTGAAATTATCTTATTCTTTGTATGCTGTCCATAACTTTCAGAGGAAGTCATCTTAACTCTATATCACATCTGCTTAACTTCTTAATAGCACACCAAACTCCTTTTTGGAAAATTGGTATTTGCTAACACAGAAGAAAAATCTGTTTTTTTCCTTAATTTAACAAGATGAAAAAGAGTTTGGAAAGGGAAGATATTGCAAAGCTATTTTCCCTCCTACTTATTTTGGCGAAACAACTTGAAAATTTACATTCAGGAGACTGTGTGTTCTAAACACTTTATATTGTATCTAATAATAAATCTATGTGGGGGGATTGATTTTTGAATAATGCCTTGAAGTTCAGGGTATAATGGATTTTGTTGCAATTTTTACTTTTTTTTCAGTTGTTATAGTACAACCAAAAAAAGCAATATTTCAGATAATTTTAATTTTTTTGTGTGTGTGGCAGTACTCCCCCATTTTTATCATGTTTGTAGACAATACTATATATTAAAATTTAGTATTCCATATTAATAGTATTTTTAAAAATAAATCTTTATTGTTCAGATTATTACAGTTGTTCCTCTTTTTCCCCCCATAGCTCCCCTCCACCCAGTTCCCACCCCACCCTCTGCCCTTACCCCCCCGCTATCCTCGTCCATAGGTGTACGATTTTTGTCCAGTCTCTCACTGCATCCCCCACACCGTCTTTCCCCTGAGAATTGTCAGTCCACTCCCTTTCTATGCCCCTGATTCTATTCTATTCACCAGTTTATTCTGTTCGTCAGATGTTTTATTAACTTGATTTTTATATTCACTTATTGATAGATATGTATTTGTTGTTCATCATTTTTATCTTTACCTTTTTCTTCTTCTTCCTCTTCTTAAAGGATACCTTTCAGCATTTCATATAATACTGGTTTGGCGGTGATGAACTCCTTTAGTTTTTTCTTATCTGTTAAGCTCTTTATCTGACCTTCAATTCTAAATGATAGCTTTGCTGGGTAGAGTAATCTTGGTTGTAGGTTCTTGGTATTCAGCACTTTGAATATTTCTTGCCACTCCCTTCTGGCCTGCATAGTTTCTGTTGAGAAATCAGCTGACAGTCGTATGGGTACTCCCTTGTAGGTAACTGACTTTCTTTCTCTTGCTGCTTTTAGGATACTCTCTTTCTCTTTTGCTCTTGGCATTTTAATTATGATGTGTCTTGGTGTGGTCCTCTTTGGATTCCTTTTGTTTGGGGTTCTCTGTGCTTCCTGGACTTGTAAGTCTATTTCTTTCACCAGGTAGGGGAAGTTTTCTGTCATTATGTCTTCAAATAGGTTTTCAATAGCTTGTTGTCTCTCTTCTTCTGACACCCCTATAATTTGGATGTTGGTACACTTGAAGTTGTCCCAGAGGCTCCTTGCACTATCTTCATATTTTTGGATTCTTTTTTCCTTTTGCTTTTCCGGTTGGGTGTTTTTTGCTTCTTCGTATTTCAAATCTTTGACTTGATTCTTGGGATCCTCTAGTCTGCTGTTGGATCTCTGTATAATATTCTTTATTTCAGTCAGTGTATGCTTAATTTCTAATTGGTCCTTTTTCATATCCTTGAGGGTCTCACTATATTTCTCAGAGGTTTCTAGAAGGTTCTTGAGTAACCTTATAACCGTGGTTTTGAACTCTATGTCCATTAGTTTGGTTTCCTCCATTTCTTTCATTTGTGACCTGTTTCTTTGTCTCTGCATTTTGGCTGCTTCTCTGTGTTGATAGAGTGGCTTTGTGTGCTAGGTGTCCTATGGGGCCCAGTGGCTCAGCCTCCCTAATTACCTGAGGTGGACACTCTTGGTGCACGCCTTTGTGGGCTGTGTGCACAGTCTTGTTGTAGATAAGCCTTGATTGCTGTTGGTATCACTGGGAGGAATTGACCTCCAGGCCAATTGGCTGTGAGGAGCAGTTGTGTCTACAATGGGGAACTTCTTTGCTGGAGACACCCTGATGGGGCAGGACTTGCTTCAGTGGGGCTTTGGTGCTCACTGAGACTGCCCAGGTTTTTAGGTGGAGAAAGGCCAGGCCATTCATATGCAAAAGCCTCTGAGCACAGCTTGGGTGGGGCTGTAAATTGGGTGGGACAGAGTCTCAGGGAATTACCAGGGTGGAACAAACCACAATGGCTGCCAGTCTGCTCTGCCTCAGAGCAGTCCTGGGGTCTGTGTCTCGCGGCCCCATGCACGAACAGTGACCACTGCAAGCACCTTTGAGAGAAAGCCACACTCATATTCTGGCCCGCTGCCAGACAGTCCAGTTTCTCCCCGTATGAGTCTGGGTCCCCAGAGACTCACCCAGAACTGGAGTTCAGAGCAGTCAGGAGCTTGTATCTCCCTCTCGATTGAAAAAGACAACAGCGTACCCAGCTGCCAGCCCCTTTGGCGCTCGCCTCCATGCCTCTGCACTTCCACACCTCTGCACCTTTTACCGGTCTCAACGCACTTTTCTCTTTCCTTCTAGTTGTAGAATTTCCACTCAGCCAGCCTTCCCGTGGTTCTGGTAATTCGTTTTGTCGTTTAGTTGTATTTTTAATGTGGTTGTGCATGGCAGCAAGTTCAGGTGTTTACCTATGCCACCATCTTGGTTGTCTCAATAGTATTATGTTATTAGTAGTACTATAAAATAGTGTAGTATTTTTCTCATTATAGCCTTATAGTGAGAGTTTGTAGTTAAAACATTGGGATTCTCATACATTAAGCTTATCTGATCTATTAATATAAATAAATGAAAATAATATGTTTATATTCTTTACCTTAATACATTTAATTGGAAATATGGAAATATATGCTCTTCCCAGTGTAGCAATATCAGCTCACTTGTCTCCACAAACACTACATTCTATTACAGGCAAGTCTTCTGAAACGATCATGATTGTGATAAAAAAAAATTGTGATTAATGAGAAGTGGGTGTGTGAGATAGAAGAACTTCGGTCCTGCTTTTCCGAGCATTTTTAAAACAGGTTCCTCAAGGACGTGTGTGTATGTGTGTGTGTGTGTGTGTGTGTGTGTGTGTGTGTGTGTGTTTAAGTGGTACTACAGGATAGCTGGGTACATCTTCATCTTCAACTAGAGAAATTCAACCTCTGTTTGATACATTGGGTGTACTACAGGATTTTATTCAAGGAAAGAATGCTGTTACTAAAAATCTTTTAAAATTACTGCTATAACCCTACCTGGTTTGGCTCAGTGGTTGGAGTGTCGGCCCTTGGACTGAAGGGTCCTGGGTTTGATTCCAGTCAAGGGCACATACCTAGACCTCGATAGGAGGTTCAATTCCCACCCTGGTCTGGGCGCATGGGGGAGGCAACCAATTGATGTGTCTCTCTCACATCAATGTTTCTCTCTGTGTCTCTCCCCCTCCTTTCCATTCTGTCTAAAAATTGATGGAAAATATATCCTCGGGAAAGGCATGGGTGGATGGGGAGAGATCAACCAAAGAACTTGTATGCATCTATTCATAACTCATGCACAGTCAATAGTGTGGTGAAGGTCTGGGGCAGGGGGCAAGGTGCAGGGGTGGGCTAGAAAGGGTCAATGGGGGAAAAAGAGGACGTATGTAATACTTACAACTATACATATTTTTTAAAAAGTGTCTTCTATACTACTGTATATTTTCATCTCATTCTTAGTAACGACAGTCTATTTTTTAAATATGTTGATTAATAAAACTATTCTATATTTTTACTATCTCTGTAGTAATTTAAAAACAAATTACTTATAGAACACATATATAATGCCATTACTGAATTCTACTGATTACATTTCTTTTAAGAAACTAAATGACTTTTACATCATTTTCACTCAAATCAGAAATCTTTAGTAACAATGAAATTATAATTTTGGACTGTAAGGGTAACTTTGCCTAGAAATAGTAGAGCTCAAAATTAACTCTAAGTTGTTCATATGCATGTACATGTAATTAAAAAGCATGTTCATATATATATATACATATATTACATATATGTATGTATATATACATACATATATATATATATATGATACATAAGAAGTTAATTAGTGCAATCTAGCTAGTATCTTAAATCGGGAACTATGCTAGGCATTTGGAGTGCAATACAATATAAGAGAAACACTATGTCCAGCTACTTTCTATAAATTCCCTGAATCTAGAGCAGGTGCAAAGTAGGTTTCGTTACATATACCAACATTACCCCACTGGTAGTATTTGCCTCTAATGTTGGGTAGAGATGGATTCTATTTTAATCATTCATTTAAGACTGGCTGCTTGAGTATTGGGGAGGGGAGGGCTTGTAGTAGCAGGTATACATTTGACATGTATATGTCATATATTGTGATCCTCGTTCTATCATTTTCTAACTTAGAACCAGCAGTTCATTGGCAAATAGTAGGTGCACTTTACAGGCAGCATATTCATATAATGAATAATATGAGCAGATTGGTATATCATAGGTTCTTATATGAAACTGCAGAAGTGACTTATGATGTGCCATTTCTCTTCGCTTATAAACTCATCTTTATTTTTAGATCCAATGAATCACCATTTTGCCCTTTTCTTCACAAAAAACGTAGAGAGGTTAATGTTCTTGAGAATCCCAGTCCTTCTGGACCATAGCTTTGTTTTGGGCAAAATGCCATGTCGATGATTGAAGTTTCAGCAAAAAGCATTAGACTCAGAGAATGCTTACATGTCAAACTTCTAAAGGTTGTTAAACGTCCAAAAACTAAATGCGTAGACAGTAAAATTCATTGGATAATGATCAGCTAATGCTTGTCTCATGCCATCCATCTTTACGTCCACCTATATCGACAACAACATCATGAATATGCTAACATTTTTATAAAATCTAAACAGTGTCATTTAGTCAAGTCTCACTAAATGCTTGTTAATGATATTATGGAAGAGTGATCTGTATGTTCGAAGAATTTTTTTCAGGACTGTGGTATGCATGTTTTATAAGAAGCAAGAGTCCTAGTCCTTCTCAGTCTAGGTAATGTTAGCATACCAAACACCTAGGCATATTAACATTACCAAAAGCAGATAACAACAAACATTTTATAAATAAGTGATAAGCTATATAGGACTGACCATAGTGATAGTAAGTCAGAGTAGGGCGAACCATGGTAGCTACAGACAAATTATCTCAAGAAAGCCAGACTTAAACTAGTCTTTGCCAGACTTTCCACAATTAGAGAAAATGGGAAACAGTTTTTCAGAGATAGTATGGAAAATATCCTGATCAGAAGGTCAAGGTATTTTTTAAAGAATTAACTCATTAGTTCATGTGTCTATTTAATTTTACTTGTTTATTTAATGTCAAAACAGAATTGCTTTTATACCTATGATGCAGGTTATTGGAAGCTACAAGGTAGGTTAAACAAAAATGTAGAGAGAATACTTCTTTACGGTATCAAGCAGTAGGGTACCTAAATGAAAATCCCTAGTTAATATGACTGTGAGCTTGGATGTCAGGTGAAAATTATGGGCTCAGAGAAGGTTTAGGGCTTTTTCACATGGGTAGCAGTGGAATCTGAAGATGTGAGTGAAATAACTCAGGAAAAACATACCCAAAACATAACTCTGGGTCAAGGTGTTAAATAAAAGAAAATTATTGATAAAGAAAATTATATAATAATGAGAGAGGTAGAAACATAATCAAGAAACAGTGCAATTAAAAAATTGTGTTAGAATATTAAACATTGTTTAATATCTTTCAAATCATAAATTATCTTCTGGTATAGCATTAACCCAAGTGGGTAACTCTTGTTTGTTTATTACTGTGTCATGATCTGTTCAGGCCAACTAGATAATGAGCAAATATTTGTTAATACACATCAGAATTAATTAAAAATATGAGTATATAGTGCATAAAATTGTTTCAAGAGATAAGCTAGGTGTAGAAGAGAAAAATGCCCATGCACAGTAAATGCTTACAATCTATTCTTCTCTGTTAATAAACTACTTTTATATAATTGAATAAGAATACACTTTTGGAAAAGCTTTAGGTTAAGATAGATCATACTTTTTTGGAAAACAGTGTGTTTAATTGTTGGACATGAATTTATTTATTTAAGGAAATGCATTAATAATGCAGCCTGGCAGCTTGCACAGTTTTCTAAAAATAGAAAGAATATTCCCTCTTTGGCGGAGTGTGTGCTCAATTACAAAGTTGTAAGAAAATGCGTTAGTAAAAAAAAAGAGAGAGAGAGAGAGAAAAGGAAGACAAGGAAACCGTTAAGCTTTAAAATGCATAGCAAATTATGGGCCCAGTTAATCTTAAATGTTTAATCCTGTCAAAACATGGTAGTCTCAAAGTTTCCATGGTGGACCCCAATGTGAAGTAGACACCAGTGCTAATTTGTTTTATTCTAAAAAATATTTTTATTGATTTTTTTAAAGAGGGAGATGAAGGGGGAGGGAGAGAGAGAAAAAAAATCAATTGGCTGAATCCTGCAAACCCCCTTCCAGGAATGGAGCCTGCAACCCAGGCATGTGCCCTGACTGGGAATCGAACCTGCAATCTTTCAGTGCATGGGACAACGCCGGACCAACTGAGCCACACTGGCCAAGCCAGTGCTAAATTCTTTTTAAAATATTTTTTATTGATTTCAGAGAGGAGGGAGGGAGGGATGGAGGGAGGGAGGGAGAGAGAGAGAGAGAGAGAGAGAGAGAGAGAGAGAGAGGAAGAAACATCAGTGATGAGAATGAGTCATTGATCAGCTGCCTCCTGGACGCTCCATACTGGGGGTCAAGTCCCCAACCCAGGCATGTGCATGATCAGAAATCGAACTGTGACCTCCTAGTTCATAGGTTGACACTCAATCACTGAGCGATGCTGGCCGGGCAGTGCTCAATTCTTAATTGAATTTCATTTCCCAAGATTTACATACTAGTAGGTTGTTTTTAGTTGCTCATTACTCATTTTGATGAGTAACATGACTTTTTTCTCTGTATATAATAATCTCCTTGGCAAAATGCCGTTGCCCATGTCTATGGGCTTGGTTATCTTAGAGATCATCATCCCAGCATAGAATTTATAACGTGGTTAAGAAGGATCCTGACAGTGTTTAGACTACAATATCTAGAGGGACTGTCCTTGCAGTTTGATAGAAATGTTCTATCTTTACCTATAAGACAACAGTGAGGATTTTTTTCCCCAAAAAAGTCTTCATGGAGCTGTTTTATGTCTTCTTCCCTGAGGATTTGGAATTTGCCTTTATGCAAGGAAGCAAGGAGCTAACAATTTACTAATATTAAAGTGAGTGCTTAAAATATATAACAGAGACAATGCTAGATGCGTAGGCACTTAACTTCACAACAGTCCCTTGAAGTCGGTACTGCTTTTTTTATATTTGTGAGAGAAAATTCACAATTTTCTCACTTCTAAAGAGGGAGACTAGAAAACGGAAAATTAGAGAAGTTGGAAGACAAATTGTTCATTAAAGGTAAAATAGTGAGGAGGTCAAAGGGGAAAAGGTGAGAAGGCATGAGATGGGGAGCAGAGCCTGAACTCCTGTGCACAGGCTTCTGAAGTGAGACTCCATAGAAGAGGGGAGAGAGGTGAGTGTGAGGGACAGTTGGAGAGGGGAGCAGTCATGGGGATGATTAAGGAGACGTTTTGCTTTGAAAAATGTGTGCAATATCTCTTTCTGTGTTTTTACCACACCACCTCCATATAAGCCACATTATTTAAAAATATACTATATACTTGCATTGATTTTTAGGGAGGAGGAAGTGAGAGGGAGAGAGAAACGTTTATGTGAGAGTGGAACATCCATCCGCTGCCTCCTGCATGCCCCCTATCAGTGATTGAGACAGCAACCAGACAGGTGCCCTGACCAGGAATCAAACCAGGAATCCTTTGGTGCATAGGACAACTCTCAACCACCTGAGCCACACCAGCCAGGGCTGTAATTCACATTATTGTCAATAAAAGACTGACTCCAGGGACGGTCTTGGTCTGATCAGAACCACAACAAAGCCCAGTTACATAGAGGTTACATGTTAATGATGAATGGGAGAAACAAAGCTGTTAATTATGATTAAAGGTGGAATTCAATCCAGGTCTGTCTGATTCCAGATCTCATATTTTTGTTACTATATTACTTTGCACACAATTTGAAATCAGCTATAAACCCAAGAGGAAACACCTCAAGAACATTGCTGTATTCTTTCTTTATTTTTCTTAAAAAATATATATTTTATTGATTTTTTACAGAGAGGAAGGGAGAGGGATAGAGAGTTAGAAACATCAATGGGAGAGAAACATCGATCAGCTGCCTCCTGCACACCTCCTACTGGGGATGTGCCCACAGCCAAGGTACATGCCCTTAACCGGAATCAAACCTGGGACCCTTCAGTCCGCAGGCTGATGCTCTATTCACTGAGCCAAACCGGTTAGGGTGCTGTATTCTTTATTGATATACCTTTGTATCCTGTTAAGGATGTCTGAGTGGACAGCTGTTTTGATTGTTTGGCAGACATCTCAGAATTAGACCTCAGTCAAGGAATCAATGCTAGTTGTCTTTCACGCATCCCAAGGTACTATTTCTTTCACTCTGGTAGTAATATTTATAAAGACAGTTCTCAAAGGAGTAAACAGCCTAAGTTAGTTTCATTTCTTTTAGAAGGAAAGGAGAAAACATGATTAATTTAATATATATAGAAATAAATTAAATTTGCTTTTAATAATTTATACATATTTAGAGCTTTATTTGTGTTTTTCACAAACACTGTTAAGCAAATGAGTTTAAAAAATGAGTTCTTCAATTTTAATGAACACCAAAGTCAGTTTTTACATTTAAAGGGTAATTTAACAATTGTCATCTCAGTAAAAGGAAATAAACATTTCAACAATTTATTATTTTAAAACATGTAAATAAATAAAAATGTAGGACTTAATATATTATGCATTAAGAAATTAGTTCTTAAAGCACTTGAAACACAAAATGTATGACATTCCAGAAAAACAGTTTAATTAGAAAATGAGTATTTTCTGAAATACATGTGAATGTATTAAGAAACAGGACTACAATATTCAGATAATTAAATGACCTATGAAATAGTGACCAGCATTATAAAAATATAATCCACCTAATTCTATGCATGTCAATATCTAAAAAGTGTCAGCGTGCATCTTGATAACAGATTACCCAAAACTAATTGCTAAATATTGATCCTAATAAAACATTTCAAAGTCTATGCCCCTCTAAGATAGGACTCTTCAGTCTGGGAAATAACCTGTGTCCATCACCACCTCTCAACCCCTCCCGTCACTGTCTGTATAATTGTATTCATCTCTTTGCTTTTGCTTTTACAATTTATGTCACCAGGAATGCCTTAGTTTTCTACTGCAACTCATGAAAATTATAGTTATTTTCAGTGCTCTCTTTAGATTTCACTTTTTATGACTTCATTTCAAATTATTCTGAGCCATACTATGCCTCCTCCCAATCTCTTCCACCTCATTCCAGTTTAGCTCAATCCTTGACTCTCTTTTCACCCAACACCTCTCTTTGTGTAGTTATGTCATCCATATATGTATATATTATGACTTCATGCCTTTGAATTCAACCTAGAACTCTGCCCTGGATTCCATCCTATGTTTATTCCCCCCCCCCTTTTTTTTAAATTCTCACTTGAGGGTATTTTCCCATTGATTTTTAGAGAGAGTAGAAGGGAGAAGGACAGAGCGAGAGACATCCTTGTGAGAGAGACACATGGAATGGTTGCCTCCTGCACAAGCCCCAACCAGGGCCTGGGATTATACCTGCAACCAAGGTACAAGCCCTTGTCTGCAATCAAACCTGAGACACTTCAGTCTGCAGACCAATGCTCTATCCACTGAGCCAAACTGGCTAGGGCTTATTCCTTTTAATTGTATATAGCGTATAACATAGGTGGGATTAGTCTAATGTAACTATTGTGAAATATGCATTTATGCATTCCAGGTGATTGCATTTAGTCAGAAAAGGAAGTGAGGCAAGAAAGGAAAATATTTATTAAACGTCATGGAAATTCTATAGTTAAAGGACCAAAGTAATTCTTGCTTCAAGAGAATGTATCAATGCCCAGCTGGTGTGGCTCAGTGATTGAGCATCGACCCATGAACCAGGAATTCATGGTCCCATTCCCTGTCAGGGCACTTGCCTGGGTTTTGCGGTCCATCCCCAGTAGGGGGCATGCAGGAGGCAGCTGATCAATGATTCTCTCTCATCTGATGTTTCTCTCTCTCCCTCCCCCTCTCTCTGAAATTAATAGAAACATTTTTTTAAGAGAATATAGCAGTAATCTTCAATGGAGAAAAATGGAGGACATTTTTGAACTTTTAAAACCATTTAAAAAACCATAAAGACAAAAAGGCCCTGAACATGTCTTTTCTACCATTCTATTCTACTAGGTAACTCTCCATTCTTGCACAATTAAAAGAAGCAGTCCCCTGTATTTCAGCTCTCTTGGATCACCTGTTGAGGTCAAGCTTTCCTGTCTCCTTTCTGGCTCACTTCTATAGCCTGTTTCTGATTCTAAGTCAATATATATTTAATGAAGTCAGTAACAATATGTTATATTTTCACATGTGATCAAGGATTCAAATTTCATTACCAAGACTCAGAGGAGACTGGACTCTGACCCTGTCTCCCCTTTTCTTCCTCTTCCCCTGACATTCAGATCTCTTGTCCAGATACCATCCTCTTTTTGCCCAGAATTTGGTTTCTGTTCCGTGACATCCACCCACAACCCATACTCTCTGCCTGAATCATTTCTTGATTGCTGAAAAAAACACACAACAAAACCTTTGAATGATATGTACACCTTCCCTGTTTAGTTTTCCCTATCTTCTCAGTCAGAATCACACTTCCACCTCTGCGCTTCCAAATAGGCTCTGAGATCTTTAAGATCCTGGGCCACTGACTAATCATGTCTTTTTTTTTTTCTCCCAGAACCTATGACAGTGACATTCCCGGTCATTGATGACTGTTTGATTTGAATATCGGTACCTTAACTACCTTGGCTAGTTTTTATCAGCTGCCTTGCTCATCTACTCTTTCTCTATATCTTGGTCAATTACTAAGATTCCTATCCATATCTCTTGGCTTTCTGTCATTACAGTGCTTTTTTCTCTTTCCCATTCTTCCTCTATCTGTTGCCATTTGACACCGTGACAGCTTAATCTTCCTCAAGGTGTTCTGCCACCTAACGGTAATGCACGTTTTGCTGGCCAAGTAATTATGCTCCCTTGGAAGGTGCCACCTCATTGAACAGATCTTGCTCTACATGGCAGGATCTTAATATAATGTAGACTTTATTGTTTCATTTTATATCTGTCTTCCATTGCTTTTACATTTTTCCTGTCTCTATACATATTTTTATTTTTCTCAGAAGTGCATTCAGATTCTAAAATGAATATGAGGAGAATATAATCATATGCCAGTTCTTAGATGTATATTACTGTTGGTCTTCAAAATGGTTTTAACTGTAGTCATTTTTAAACAGAGACCTGCTGTGAGCAATCTGGTGGTGGTAATGAGACTCAAGACCATAAGCATACCAAATTACTGGCTATTTCCCGTGAAGCAGCATTTGAAAACAAAAGATAAATTTTAAAGCAAGAATCCTGGGTATGTTTTTAAAATGCTGTAGGCTAATATTGGAAACCAGCTTTACTTTCAGATACTCATTATTCACCAGAATCGTGAATATTCCTTTTCCTTACATTGAAAAATATTGTGAGAGGTGACTGAGTACATATGAACTGTAATTATAACTTAGAACTAGTAGTATCCTTTGAGTATGAATTCTAAAAGGTCACAGGTCAACTAAGAAATTATCCATATAGCAGAAGATTCTTTTATTTTGGATATTTATGTTTTCTAGACTTTCTGTGAGATATTTAGAATTGTATGTACTCTTATAAATGTATAATAAGCTATAAAATAAAAATTGGTACATTTAAACATGGTAAAATTTAAAATCCTGAGAAAAATACCATCATCAACTGAAATATGCTTAAAACAATAGATTTATATATCAAAAGGCTTACATATGTGAAAGAAAAGCAATCCTAGGAACATAGTACAAGGAAATAAATGGGCAGTATATTGAAAAGGATATTTGAATGCCCAAAGGACAAATGAAAAGGAGCTCAGTGACATAGAATATGAAATATGCAAATTTAAACAAAAATAATGTGCTATAACTATTGGAATAGTTTTCAATACCACTTTAATAAACTTTTAACAAAACACAAATTTTGCAGCTTCAAAGAGCATTCATATATTATCTCTTAGTTTCTGTAGATCAGGAATCTTGCTCAGCGTAGCTAAATTCTCTGCTCAAACTTTCACAAGGCTGAAATCAAGGTGTCTGCTGGGCTGTGTTCTCATGTGGAGGTTTGACTAGGGATTGACTGGGGAAGGATCTATTTAATTTTGAGCTCTCTCAAGTTGGTGGCAGAATTCATTTCCCTGAGGCTATATAATTAATGCATGCTTGCTTTTCAGGGAGAGAGAGCGAGAGAGAGAGAGAGAGAGAGAGAGAGAGAGAGAGAGAGAGAGAAATTGAGAGAGGGGTTTTAAGTCTCTGATTTCTAACTTTAAAAAATTATCTTTATTGTTGAAAGTATTACAAATGTCCTCTCCCCCCCCATTGAACCCCTCCACCCTGTACCTAACATCCCCACCCCCAAGTTTGCACTACACTATTACCTATGTCCATGGGTTAAGCATATAAATTCTTTGGTTAATCTCTTCCTGCACTCCCTCCCCCCTTTCCTTCTGAGAATAGTTAGTCTGTTGCATGCTTCCATGTCTCTGGATCTATTTTGTTTGTCTGTTTATTTTATTCATTAGATTACACATATAAGTGAGATCATGTGATACTTGTCTTTCTCTGACTGGTTTATTTCACTTAGCACACTGTTCAGGTCCCTCCACACTGTCTCCAAGGGAATGCGCTATATGGAGAACATATTTGCCAGTGATATATCTGATAAGGGGTCAATTTCCAAAATATATAAAGTACTCATACAATTCAACAAAGGAAGACAAATAATCCAATTAAAAATGAGCAGAGGACCTGAGTAGATACTTCTCCAGAGAGGATACACAAATGGCCAAGAGAGATGAAAAAATGCTCAACATCACTAAACTTCTTTCTAAAAGGCTAGATCACCTGACTAGATCAAGTTCATTCAGGATGATCTTCCTTTTGATGAAATTAAAGTCAGCTGATTAGGGACTCTCATTATTGGCAAATCCCTTTATCTTTGCCCTGTAATCTAATTTAACCTAATCAAGGAAGTGATCATGAGTGTAGTCTATTGATTAGATGCTAGTCATAGGCTCTGTAGGAATTCAAGGTGTGTGACTCATTGAATTGCACCGTAGAGTGTGTCTCCCACACTCATCTTATGGGCAAAAATTTGAGAAGCTGACTAAAATAAGTCCACTGTGAAAAAGAATTTGGCAGCATATAGTAAAACATATGTATTCTCAAATCCAGCAATTCCATGTATAGATAGATCTGTGCCCAGCAGACATATGCAGAAATGTTTATGGCATTATTATTTTTAATAATGAAAAATTATGTAAAACCTATGAATAGAGATGAAAAAATTTGGTATTTTATGAGATGAATACTTTTACATTTTAGCAGTAATAATGAATAAATCAGAGCCACATATGCTAATATCTATACATCTGAAAAAACTGGGTGAAAAATGCAAGTTGCAGAAAAAGATAGGCAGTCTAAGACAACTTACATAGAGTTTTAAAAAATATGAAAAGATGCTATAAAGTGTTCATTATATATACACTAGAGGATCTGGTGCACGAATTTGTGCACGGGTGGGGTCCGGCTGGCCCACCCTGATGGAGGCTGATTGGGGCAGGGCTGGCTGGGGGGAGGGGCCGCAGGAGGTTGGCTGGCTGGCCCCAGCTCCAATCCAGTGTGCGTCATAGTGACCAGTTGTTCCGGGCATTCTGGTCATTCCAGTCGCTTGGCTTTTATGTATATATAGATATGTGTACATGACATGCAGTAAAAGAATAAAAGGAGCATAGAAATAATAAACACCGTGTTAACATCTGGAATTTAAAAGACATGAGTTTGTGTGACTGAAAACAATGTGTTTACCAATTGGAAAAAGATCAATTAACATAAACTTTATATTTGTATTTCTATGAGAATCTTTTTAAAAGGATAGTTTGGGATCTTTATGTTCCACTGATTAGTTTTCAAATCTGGAATTTTTAATCTGGGATTTTTCAGCTCTCAGAAATAAGCTTCTGCAGGCTAATAGGGAAAAGTTTATAAATTGAAAGTTGTTCATTTATGAGTCCTTTTATAATAAGTACCTTGAATGCTATCAGATTTTATATTTGATTAAGGCATTATTTGTATCATTACAACTGATAGAAATAAGTGCTTCAAAGAGTCAAGTTCGCCTGGCCACCGTGGCTCAGTGGTTGAGCATCACTCATGAACCCAGAGGTCACCATTCAGTTTGTGGTCAGGGCACATGTCCAGGTTGTGGGTTCAATCCCCAATGGGCAGTGTGAGGAGGCAACTGATCAACGATTCTTTCTCATCATTGATGTTTCTATCTCTCCCTCTCCCTTCCTCTCTAAAATCAATAATATATATATCCTATCTAATAATAGACAAACAGGGTAATTGATCGTACCTTCGCTATGCCTCCCATTGGCTAATCAGCGCGATAGGCAAATTAACCGCCAACAAAGATGGCGGTTAATTTGCATACAGCGCGAAGCAGCGGAGCAAAAACTGAAGGTAGCTCCGGCCAGAGCAGCGAAGGCTTTTAAGGCAGCTCCGGCCGGAGCAGCCAGGGCTTGAAGGCAGCTCCGGCTGGAGCGAAGGCCTGGGTCCTGGGTGCTGGAGGAAAACCGGTGCTGGCAGCCAGGGGAAGGGAAGGCCTATTGCACAGATCTTTTCATGCAACAGGCCTCTAGTATCTATATAAAACCCCACCATCCCAAAACAAAAAACCTCACAAAGAGTCAAGTGCATTATAAGTTTAGGAAAACGTTAATTGCTAATATTCATATATGTTATCAAAGTTAGGGTATTGACAGCAAATACTATTAGTATTACTATGAAAGTTATATTTTATATATTATCTTAAGCATATTTTACATTAAATTTTATGTTTTTATTATTTATGCCTTATTTTTAGGATACAAATATTTTTTTAAAGTACATATGAGCTGCTCTTCAATAAAAAGAAAGGAAGTTACATCAAAAGTCATACTTAATATGAAATAGGGTGTTAATATTTAGAAACAAAAAAGAGAACAACAAATTAAATATGGAAAGAATCTGAGCTTTCCACAAACATTGTATTTTTTAAAAATTCTAGTTAAATACCTGAGGCTTTACTTAAGGAGTTTAATAACTTATAGACTAGGAAGGCAGAATGTGGACATGTATGTGTTTGTGTGGATATGAGTCTGTATATATAAGTGTGTGGGCATGAACATGTGTTTGTGTTAGGAGTAGGGTATGTTGGTCAATGGAAATACAGATTTACATAATCAAATTTTTAGTTCCTGTTCCTTTTCCAATATGTCATAGACACACATTTGTAACAAAAATCTCTAGAGTAAAATTAAATACCTAAGTGGAAGGGATATGTATCCTCTTGATAGGGGCAAAAATAGAATTTTGGAGACCAGCTATAATTGTAAGAAATATTAATTGTGCTCTATTAACTGTGATTGTTTTGTTATGATTAAAGAAGGCACATTCTAACCTGCCTGAGAGTTGTATGGAACCTGGGAGCTCACCTGGAAATGCAGCCCACCCTCCCCATCAGGGAGCTGCCTATTATCATGGAAGGATTAACAACCTAGTTGCAGAAACCAGGGCCTACAGCCCTTTGAAGACCCCCAGCCTTTGCATACCCACAGGCCTTTGCAAATCTCCAGCCCGCATTACCTGTTAACTTCCCATTTGGCATATCCTTTTGTCTACTTCCCCATGTACTCTTTGTCCTTCTACCCAATATAAGCAGCTGGCTTATGGGGAGGGGCAGAGCAGATTTTTGTTGATGACCTGCTGCTCTCCCGTAGTGCAGGCAGTATGGGAATAAACACTCCTATGATTCAACCCTATCTCTGGTTAAGTAGTGACAGGCAACATGGACCCATTGATTGTCTGGTTACACTCTCTCTGAAAGAACCTTCAAGAAGGAATCTGTTAGTTGAAAGGAGATCTCAGTGGTGATGCAGGTTCTCCCTGGATTTCCAAGGGCTGCTAAATTTAGGCCACTCTAACCAGGGGTGTCAGAGGTGTTACTCCAAACAGCTACTGCTGCTTGCCAATATTTTTTGAGATAGACCTTATTTATAATACTACAACCATATTTTACCCCCTGGATCCTTTTCAAAATGAGTAATTTAATTTCAATACATTTTTTTTAGGAACCTACATTAAAACCTTTGTCATATGGTTCAGTTTGTCAGCAGTTCTGGTTTTTGAAAGATGTTCTGCAGGCTCTCTTCAATGTATTGTACATCATCATTATTCCACCCAACAATTATTCATGGAATTTTATTCAATATTTTAAGATCTTTCTTTTGTTGTAAAAACTTTTAATAACAGGTTATAAAAACTTTTAATGTATTTTTTTCTTTAGGCTAAATAACATGCACGGTAGACTAATTTCATTAGTTAATTTGTTCTTTTGTAATTATATTGATACTAGTGACCTGGTGCATGAATTCATGCACATTGAAAGGAAATTAATTGTAAGAAATATTTTAATATCACTATTTGCCCTTCATAATGTCAACCAAATTCACGATTGACAATGACATATGGAAACACACGCGTGTGATTGGCGCCAGTGAGAGCTTTATATGTATAATGCATGTGCGAGTCAACTTAGCCTTTTATAGATATAGAATGAACTTGATTAATTAGACCCGCCCTCAGCTAAACTTTTTCCAGCCCAGTGAAGCACCCCAACTTCTCTTTCAGGTAATTGTCAGCAACACAGCAGTAAATGTCAACATGAAGCATGATCTACAATTAGATCATGCAGGGGAGAACAAAGGGTAAAATATTTAACTGCAGCAGTGTTTGACTATATTCTGCACACTGAGAAAATCTGAAGTTATTTTCAAGGTCCACCATTTCTTACTTCTTTTCAGTTGGGTCAAGTTTCTAAGCTTTCTAAATCTCCATTTTCTGGCTAATGAAAAGAAAATAGGATTCCAATGAGTCTCCTATCTACCTACTCCAGAACTTCTGTGAGGATCAAATGAGGCACATGAAAATGCTTTACAGACATTTGGTTACAGTGTGAAATGTTTGCACCTGGCTATAAAGCAAGTCGTGTTCCTGGGCTGAAGAAACTGCAAGGAGGCTAGTTGCTAGGGAGAGGAAGCTGGGCGTTGCTACTTGACGTCATTACCTGGAAGGTTGGACACTTAGCATATTAGCCTTTTATATATGTAGATAGTTCTACAGGTTAAGAATAAACAAACAAATGAACAAAAAACATATGACACCATCCTTCTTTCAGTTCAGTTATTGTCGGTAATAAACATGGAGGATGTGATGAGCACTAGGAACCTTACATAATAAACAGTCTTCCTGAGATCATTTGTACTGTCATTTTGCCCAAGGTATGAATAGGATATGAAGAAGTTAAATATTATTCAAAGTGACAGTTTTAGGATATGGCTCCCAAGTTACCTTACTAAAATGGCACCCTTTTAGCTAATTTAAAGTTTGTGGTTGAATCACCTAGGTTTATGAAAATTGGGCATTATCCATAGGTAATGAAGAGAACTATTAAAGGATGTCCAATGTGGGAGTCACTATGTGGATGGGCTTTTGGAGAGAGTACCTTGATTAAAGTGCCAAAATGGAATAAAGTGGGTGGGGAGATTATCATAAAGGTGTTATAGTTATATAGTGACCTGAGGGATGGAGCCAATGTATATTTCAATTGCAGAATATCAAGGGAAATTTAAACTAATCATCATTTGTAAGATACATTTGAAAGAAAAATGGTTATATTCCAGAAGTTCCACCTGTTTACTTCTACAGTTTATGGTTAAAACATTACTAATCTGAACCCTTTGTAATTAAAAGTTTAATGTTTTATCAAGCAGGGAAGGGTAACATTTTATATACAAATATTAACAACATTTCATATACAAATATTAACAACAAAAGAGCAATGACAGAGAAAATAATTGTTTTTTAACACTGCTTCTGCTGAACCAGGGTGTACATGGAAAGTTTAAGAAAGAGTTTTCTTAGAGGAAAACAAAACTAGATATGGCCAAAATATGTATTGTTTTATTGCTGACATCTACCTCTGTGTCTGTAAATTAAATACAGCTCTCTGTTTTTCTACTGCAGATTTACTGCAAGCAATACTTGTTTCTCAGAACAGACATCAAATTTGATTTGGTGAAAAGGTCCCCAGCGTACTTCAATAATGATTCCCCTTCGGCTGTTTTGTACTCCAACTTGAAGTTGAATAACAGCATTAGAGTTGATTATTTTCTGGGGATTAAAGGTTTGGACGATATTAGTTCCTCCCCAGCAATCATCAATTTCCAGGAAGTACATGGGGCTGGATTTATTATTTTTTAATTAATAGAAGAAAAGTATAAGCACATGTGTTCTTAATTCAATACAAAGCCTGCATGTATTTTTATCAGAGACTGCTCTGGAGAGGAGTTGATGGTTTGATAATTATTTTTAGTGAATTTTTGCTTTCTTAAGCTGGGCATGGAAAAAAGCAAAGAGAAATTTATCAACATAGAATAGTCAACATTCTAGGAAATATCTATTTCTATTGAAAAAGTCCCAGGTCAGATAGATTGGAAAAAATCATCTAGTTGCTTTTTCCTTAATCAGTATTCCTTCTTGAGGGTGGAAGTAAGTGGTTAACCTTTATTCTTTTTTTTGTTTTCTCCTCTTTAGTTGGGCTTATATTTGTATTTGGAAAATATTTATAAAAGACATAAATGGAAATAGGCCTTGTTTTCTGTCAATACAACAACCAAAAAAGAAAAAAAAAGACTAGCAAAATGATTTTTTTTTTAGGTTCAAGATCTTTTCCTTTTTCTATTTCATTCTGCTAGGTTCTTATTTTTTATTCCATGATTCTTAGTCTTTTAGCAAAACAGTGCTTTAAAGTTCAAAGTTAGATGAAAACTTAAGTTAAATATTTATACTCAACTCCCAAAGACTTTATTCCTCACTTGAGAGGGAAATGGAAAATTGATAACAATATTAACTTGACCATAAAATGTAAGAATGGTAATTGAAGAGTTAAATACACACACACACACACACACACACACACACCACACTATATTCAGCATATGCAAAAAATATCTATAATAATAAAAGGGTAATATGCAAATTAGACCGGACATCATTCCAGGAGTCCTTCCTGACAAAGCTAGGACTGGAGGGAAGCCAGCCCAGGTCCCTGGTACCTGATGGCGGCCGGAGGAGGGAAGCCTGGGTCCCGGGTGCTGGAGGGAAGCTGGTGCCGGTAGCTGGGGGAAGGAAGGCCTACTCTTGCATGAATTTTCGTGCATCGGGCCTCTAGTAATAATAATATTAACGTAATAATATTTTTGGTACTTTTTATGTGTTCAATATTGTCCTAAGTCAATTGTTGTGGTTACTATTGCATAACAAACCACCAAATTCTTAGTTCTGTTAAACAACCATTTTGTTGTGCTTATGGATTCAGTGGGTCAGGCTTTACAATGGACGTAATGAATTGGCTTGTCTCTGTTTCACTCTGTCTGGTGTCTCACCTGGGAAGACACCTTGGGCTGGAATCATTTGAAGGCTTCTTTAGTCACATATTTGGGTGTTGACACTGGCTGTTGACTGGGACTTCATCAGGGCTGTTGGCTGGTGTACCTGTGCATGGTGTCTCTGAGTGGGCTCTTTACATGGGCTAGATTGGGCTTTTTTAGAATGTGCTAATTAGAGCCAATGTCCCAAGAAAGAAAGCAAAACTAAAGTGTGATATTTTGGGAATCTAATGACAGAAGTCACATAGCATCAATTCTGCTATAATCTTTTGGTTAAGGCTATCATAAAGCTATTCACAAGTATAAGGGGAGGAGATACAATCTGTTATAAATGGGGTTAGCAGTCTTCTAGAAGGGTATATGGGATGTGAGTTATTGTGGTCATTCTTGAAAAGTAAAAGCTACCAGAGTACTTTTACATTCATTATTTCATATTGATAAAGGTTCTACCCCATACATGATCACCAATTTCACCCAACTCTCCAATCTCTATTCTAAGAGTTGTTCTCCTGCCCAGCCAGCATGGTTCAATGGTTGAGTGTTGACCTATGAACCAGGAGGTCACAGTTTGATTCCCTGTCAGGGCACATGCCCGGGTTGCGGGTTCAATCCCCAGTGTGGGGCATGCAGGAGGCAGCCAATCAATGATTCTCTTTTATCATTGATGTTTCTATCTCTCCCTCTCCCTTCCTCTCTGAAATCAATAAAAAAAATAAAAAAGAGTTGTTCTCCTTAAATCTATATGTGAAAAGAAAGAAAATTGAAAATTTACTTAAGAATAAAATAATTCAAGTTCAAAACTATGACTCCAAAATGTAGACAATATAAAACTTGATAAACATCCCTGTTTTGTGTCACCAAAGATTTCCCTTCAATTTATTATTTTAGATTTTTAATGTGTCAGTGGGGTCCAAAAATAACATAGTTATGAATCTTATATTAAGCCACCCACATAAATATTCTTCAGAAGATTTGTTGACTTCCAATCTATCTGATTCAAAAGTGGTAGCATAAGAAAATGAATAATGTCCACTTGATGCCTTAGTCTATAAATCAATAATTTAAAATTAGGCTGTTAGAGTTCTAAATGAATAGATAGTACTATCCCATTGGCTTTTAACTCTGCTGTTCTTACTACCTGCTTTTAGTGAGCTCACTTTACCACATCTGTATATATTTTTTTCATATCTTCCCCGTTATTTTTCTCTTCCTCCATCATTGCCGAAGTACACTCTCAACTAATCACTGAGATTTATATATCATTGAGAAACCAGAAGTCATCAACCAGAAAACTTACATTTTCTGAGCACCAAATCTACAAAACTGCTTGCATCTGTACTCATTGTTAAGATCAATTTTGGCCCTCACATATTTTCCGGAACTTACCTCATCCTGCTCTTGGAAACTTTTTGAAGTCCTTTTTAAGGACTTTGAAACACCCATCAGATTTTTTCTCTTCAGCCACTTGAACCATTCTCACTATAAACCCTTCTCTTCAATTTTAAAATGTGTTTCAGTGATTCCTACAAACAACAACAAAAATTTCTTGATTCCACATTCATCTCCATGTAGCTACTTTTGGCTGTTAACTGCTCTTCAAAATCACACTTCTCAAAGAGTTGATAACATTCACAGTCTTCCCAAACTCAATTCTATTATGCAACCCACTCCAATTTCACTTGCTCAGCCTCAGAGAAATTGTTATGCTCAGGTCGCCAGTGCCCATCATGTGGATATTGTATGTTTCCGTCTTCGTCTTATTTAAGTGCTCAGCAACTCTTGAAAAGTGCTTTTCTAACATCTCCTTGAAGGATTTTTTTCTTCCTCTTCTGTTGTCTCTTTGATACAATATTTTAGGATTTTTTGTTTGGTTGTTTGTTGCTTTGGGGGGTTCTTTTTCTACTTTGAATCCCTAACTATGGGAACCCCGTGGAGCTTTGTCCTGGGCCCACTTTCTCACGCTGATGCTGGAGGGTGAAACTCCCCTGTCCTTTGGCGGCGGGAGGAGAGGTAGAGGTTCTTGGGGCATTTTCAGAAGCCCCCCTGGGAGGATGGGGTAGAAAATTTTATTTGTGTCGAGTTACATTTCTTGGGTTCCACAGCCCCCTGCCCCCTAAGCCTGTCCTGGAAAAGGTGCAGTTGGAACTTCTGTTGTTGGGAAGTTTAACTATTCAGGGTTAGGGAGCTTGCAGAGACCACACCCATCGTGGCCCCTGCCTGGCTTTCAGGTGTGATTGAGGGGTAGATAGGAAGGCACCTTCCCAGGTCTCTGGGACCGCACTGGGCATGCCTCTAAAGCTGCCTATTCCCAGTCCCTTCTCCCATCAATCTGCGGGAACGACTTGGAGAATGTTAAATGCAGCTTTCGGGCAAAGCTGTGTGAATGGCATGCCTTTATTATTTGTTCTCTCCTTTCACGCCTTTCCTGTTAAATAATAACCAGGTTATTAAACAGGGGCGTCAACACCATACTCCCCAGCCCCTTCAGACTCCCTCTTCTTCCCATTTTGTTCTGTGCCTCATGAGGCTATTTTACAGACTCCGCACCAATGGCTTCTTTGCCCTCTGGCTTCTGACTGGGTTTGATCAATGTGAGGCACTGGAGGAGACTAGAGAGTTGGAGGGGGACAAGGTCAGGGAAGTCATTTCCCCGCCTCCTACCAGCTCAGTCAATTGAAAGAGGGGTGTGCCCTGCTATCTCCGTCTGTGGCTCTATCAGATGATCCTGTATAGATAGCTACTCTGGGTTTTCTTAGCTGCAACAGCCCTATTCCTTTCAGGCTTAGGGTCAATAAAATCCCAAGTTTTGCTAGAGCAGAATACTGCATCAGCTGCTATTAGCTTTCCTAAGCCCTGTGCACACTTCCTAAATGATAATTTTATTAAATTCGCATTACCCATTTTAAGTGGATTCTTCACCAGGAAACAAACACCGAGATGGAGTTAGGGATACAAAGGCTTATAAGGAAATTATTCCTGTGAAAGATTAAAAGGAAGTAAAGCCCTTGGGGCAGAAAGAGTCTCCAAACATGATACCCGAGAAAAGAAAGAAGGTGGGGGATGCAGGATTGGTCGTGAATAGCTTCAGATCAGAATACAGATCTGACAAAGTCTCAGCCCGTGCAATGGGGAGTTCTGGAGCAAATTTGGGTTATTAAAGGAGTCCCTCCATTGTACCAAAATGTCATGGCTTTAGTACATTCATCATCTTTAGTCATTGCCCCCTGACTGTGACCTTGGTTCAAAAGCTGATTGGATTCTGAAGGCTGTAAGAGGAGACTATGGGCTGTAACTGCACTGTTTGCTGCTAAATATAAGTTCTTTCTGGAAGGCAGAGGTTAACAATACAGCTACATAGCTGCCACACGAGGGACATTTATGCCTTCCTGCATCTTCACATATCATCTATATCAGACAACTCACAATATCATACCTCTTGCTCTCTTTTTTTAGCCCTTGTCTTGTCTCATTAGCTACTAGTCCTTCCAGTTTAGATGTCTTCTCAGATTTAACACATCCCAAAACAAAGCTGTTGCTTTTTGTCTTATTCTCAAACATGGTACTAATTCAGGATTTAGAATTCTCGAAACTCCACCTTTCTGTACCCTGTGCTCAAGCCAAAACTATACAAGTCATTCTTTTAATTTTAATCTTTATTGTTGGAAGTATTCAACAGATGTCCCCATTTTCCCCCCATTGACCTCTTATACCCGCCCCCCACCTCTTGCCAGGCCTTCACTGCACTATTGTCTGTGTCCATGGGTTATGCATATATGCAAATAAGTTCTTTGGTTAATCTCTTCCTGCCCCCTCCAGCCCCCGCCTCTGAGATTCAGCAATCTGTTTCATGCTTCTATATTTTTGGATCTATTTTGTTTATTAGATTCTACTTATGAGTGAGATCATGTGATACTTGTCTTTCTTTGACTGGCTTATTTTGCTTAGCATCTAGGAGTCATTCTTGGTCATTTCATCCTGCATACCATATATCCTATTTATTATCAAATTCTGCCTCAAAAATGTATCTTGAGTTTGGCCTCTTAACCTTTATTATTACTACCGTTTCCCCAGTTAAAGTCACTGCCAGTGTCATCCAATACGGAAACAGCCTCCTCTTTGTCCTCCCACTTTCATTCTTGTCCTCTAATCCATTGATCAGAACAGACTTCTAAAATGGAAGTATGGATCATGTATATCTGCTGCTCAGAATACTTCCATGGCTTCAGAACTTACTTACGATAAATTCTCACATGTCCTCATGATGTAGCTTTTATCTGTTTTTCCAGTTTGATCTTGTGGCACTTTCCCTCTTGCTCACCAGATTCAGTCACATTTGCCTTCTTTGCAGATCTTCTATTTCTAGTTTCTTCTTTTTTCTTTTCTCTCTCACTTATAAGCTTCTGCTCAGAATGTTTTTCTTCTCACTCTGGTTTACAGCTGTTACTCAACTTTCATCATTTAGTTTAAATAAAATGTTCTCTACGGTTTATGTTCTGAATCTCTTAATATATATCAGTGTTCCTATTATTCTCTCCCATAGGATTCCATTGCCTTTTTGTCCCATGTAACTTATCAGAGTTCACAATTATTTATTTGTGTAGGTGGTTTGCTTAATGTAAGAGCTGCTTAAACAAGATGTAAGAGCTCAAAGACCATATCTGTTTTACTTATAACTGTATCCCTAGCAGCTGGCAGAGTGCCTAGCATGCCATTGGGTTTTAATTTAGACTTCTTTTCATGGATAAATGAACAAGCAATTATAAATCAAGTGATAGCATCAATATCTCATTTAAGTTTATCCTACTTTTCTTTCAGAAGTTCTATGATTGATATTTTGGCCCTCATCCTTTTTCACTCCTAAGATTTTCTCATTACTTAACTTTATATGTTGAGGTTCATTACCCTTGAGACTCAGTAAATATTTTCAGTCCTCAAACTACCTTAAATTAATAGACACAGAGTCTTCAGTGTACCTTAATGTGTATTAGCTTTATTCAGTGATTTTCAGCTATAACAATGCTTACTTTTAATAATTTTTTTTAGAAATCTACACTTAATGTGACTAACAAACATGCTTTCAATCCATCAGATTTGTTTATTTAGACATTGCCTGTGGCTTCTTCATGAGGAGATTGATTTCCTTCCCTAGTTATGGTGAATGTGCTTTAGCCAAGGTACAATAGGCCAATCAGCCTTCTCCAACTGCTCCAACATAAGTAGCACATCCAATGATTAGATGAGAATGCCAGAATCAGGCTGCTTTCCAGCAGTGGATCCTTTCTGCTATTTACTTATGTGCCTAACGAAAGCCCCTTTGGGAGAAATGGGGGTCTGTGAATGCACCAAAGGGAATCCAAGCTGAACATTGCTATTCTCGTTCTAGACATTTACCAAGGGGCAGAGGCTATAGGAAATGCTATCATTGTTCCCATTTCTTTCTGAGTCATAAAGAATAGCTATACCTCTTGATTTAATATTACACATGCCACATTTCTCTATACACAGACTTCTGATATGCCAGTTCAACTAGTTTAAAAGATTTGTCTGGGAAAACCTTCTTCCCTACTCATTATCTCTATCATCTCTATCTCTATCTCTATCTCATCTCTATCTCTATCATCTATACCTATATCTATCTATCTATCTATCTATCTATCTATCTATCTATCTATCATCTATCTATCATCTATTATCTATCTATCTATCTATCTATCTATCTATCTATCATCTGCTACATGTTGCCTCACATAATGAGAGTTGGAACTCCCAGAATTGTGAGAAGCTAAAGACTTTCACTAGGAGTAGGATGAGAAAGACAGGTTGTATTCTAAGCTTGTTGGTCTTAAAAATAAGCCAAATTAAAATCCAAAAAGTCCTTCAGGGGTGCCTTTTACTATCTTAATACCTTTTGTTAAGCCCTAACTGGTTTGGCTCAGTGGATAGAGCATCAGCTGCGGACTGAAAGGTCCCAGGTTCGATTCTGGTCAAGGGTGTGTACCTTGGTTGTGGGCACATCCCCAGTAGGAGGTGTGCAGGAGGCAGCTGATCGATGTTTCTCTCTCATCGATGTTTCTAACTCTCTATCTCTCTCCCTTCTTCTCTGTAAAAAATCAATAAAATAGCCCTAACCGGTTTGGCTCAGTGGATAGAGCATCAGCCTGCAGACCAAAGGGTCCCAGGTTCAATTCCGGTCAAGGGCATGTACCTTGGTTGCGGGCACATCCCAAGTAGGGAGTGTGCAGGAGGCAGCTGATTGATGTTTCTCTCTCATAATGTTTATAACTCTCTATCCCTCTCCCTTCCTCTCTGTAAAAGAAAAAAATCATTAAAATATATTTTTTAAAAAAACACCTTTTGTTAAGATGCAAACTGATTAGATCAATTCAGAGAAGCTGTTCTTGATACTGAAAATGAAGACCTAAGTTGAAAAGATCATGCTAGAGAAAATAAAACTAAGTATTTTTGTTAGATATTGAAAAATATTTTCATATATAAAAAGATAGTTCTGCCTGGCCAGTGTGGGTCAGTGGTTGAGCTTCGACCTATGAACTGAGAGGTCACAGTTCTATTCCCTGTAAGGGCACATGCCCAGGTTTGGGCTTAATTCCCAGTAAGGGGGTGGGAGGTGAAGGAGGCAGCTAATTCTCTCTCATCATCTATGGTTCTATCTCTCCCACTCCCTCTCTGAAATCAATAAAAACTATATTTAAAATATAAAAATATAGCTCTGATGATCACGTGTAATTTGTTCTTTTTATAAATTGGTTAACTTACATCTTAATTATGGCATTCCTTGGGAATGATGTTTGTTTATATGGAGTTAGTAATATTTAACAACAAAGAAAATACCTTACAAACCATGTGAAATAAAGCCTTTTTGTTTGCAGCTATGGAAGTTTTTATCCCCAAGTACATCTCCTTTTGTTTATGTCCATTTAGTTTAAGAAAAGGGGTGTGACCTCTAAGGAAAGTAAAACCCATAGGGACTTCTGTCTCTGTCCCCCTTTTTTATACACCGTTTTCTCGTTCTCGATTTCAGAGGCTCCTTCTAACTCTCCTACCCAAGTTTTTGTTTATGAAAAAAGCATATAAGTGAATTTATTCTACAAATAGTTATTGACCAACTACTATATACCGACTACTTTTCTAAGCACTTAGGAAATAGCAATGAAGATTACAGACAAAAATCTGCCCTCTTCAGACTTATATCTTAGCACACACAAGAGGATGGTGATACAGAATATACTAAATACATTTAGATGATTATCCAGGGAAAAACCAATAAATATTTTTAGTTGCTTTGTCCTTTTGTGGATCAGGACTCAAAATCACTCATGCTGCCCATAATTCCTGAATGAGGAGACAAATGTTAAATGCTATAAATAAGTTAAATATTGAATGATAAGGTGTGATATTCAAACAAGTAAAAGCATAATGGAAAGATGATATAATTAAGTGTTCAATTTTAAATTGACTGACCAGGTGAGACTCTGCTGAGAAACAGCATTCCTGTAAAAATATGAATTATTTATATAATTAGTCATTTTAAATTTGAGTTTCTTATACTTAATTAACTGAAAAAAATGTAATAAATTCTAGAGTCGGTGGAAAGCTATAATTAACTAATTAGTTATTTAATTAACTTATTGTTGGTGTTTTTTCAGACTTAGTTTATTATGACTGCTCCTGGACTTCAAGGACTAGGCCTTGTAAAGGAACAGAGGGAGCTGAGGGGAGCAGTTAGGAAGCTACCACAACAATATAAGTGAGAAAGAAGCCAAGAAAGTAAATGAAGACATTGACATTTTTCCAAAGTGATCAACCATCTGGCCTTTTTTATAGTACTTTTCATTGTTCCTTACTACCTTCATGGTAAAGCCCATACCTTTTTATGTTACATTAATCTCCCTTCAAAAACTGGCCTCTTGCTGGATTCTCTAATAGGTGCATCTGTGTCCAATAAAACTTTATTTACAAAATTGGTTGTTGTCCAAATTTCTGCAGTCAGCTGTGCGCCTTCCCCTGGTCTACTTTATGGAATGTGACCATTCTTAGTAAATGGTGTTCTTTCTAAAAGTTACCTCAGTAGTGCAATAAACTGCTCATTTTGCTGCCAACATGTCCACATTCCAGGTAGGAAGTTGGCAGAAGAGGAAATGCTTAAAAGGGCACTCACCAGCTGTTACCTCAAATAGAACCTCACCCAATATCTGCTTACATCTTATTAGCCACTTTTCCATGCAATGAACCAGAGGAATGTAGTTGTATGAATGGATATATTTTCATTCAATAAAATTAGGGTTCTGTTACCAAGGAAGCAAGAAAGACTGAATATTGGATGGGCTTGTAGAAGTTTCTGTAATAACTACCAGATTCCCATCACAGATTCCCATCAGTGTCCTCATTTGTCAGAATGGGAGAATTAGTGCCTCCCAGAGTCATTTCGTGAAGATTCAGTGATCTAACATGCAAATTCTGTTAGGATTGTGCTGTGTACACTGTAAAATCTTAATAAAGCTGACATTGTTGACATTAGCATTATTTTTTATCTTTTATGTATTTTGATCTTTGTTGTATTCCTAATGCCTAGAATGTTTTCAGGCATACCGAGGAGCTGACTAAACATTTTGAATAAAGAAATGAAGAGTCATTAGCATAAGTTGTTTGTGTTGTCGGAAGCAGAAACTGTTTTTTGGGCCATTTAATCACTTATTAAAATAATACCGCTTCCTTCCAGAAGTGACAAGATAGCGGGCGAGTTAGTCTCAGACAGGGACAAGTATCTGATTATTGCTGTAATTATGTAGGCCCAACTATTTTCACTCTGTCCTTGAGTCATTCCACTCAACATTGAAAGCCCCATGAGGCAAAGTCTAATGTGCCAAATGTGACTGAATCATCTCTCTCTCTCTGGATGGAGAGAACAGGACACCTTGTTTTATAGTCCCACAAACTGCATGTAACTAGACAGAAGCAAATAATTAGGATGAAATCAATGTGCAGGATGAAATCAGCAGGAAGAAACTAGGCAGAAGACACAAAGAAATGTCCATCACACGTTTCCATTCCTGTGAGTTTGCGTGGCTTCCCGGAGTCCTGCTTGTGATGCAAGAGCATCCCCTGGGAGGAAAAAGAGATCTAGCACTTTGGCTTCTGTGAACACAGCTGTATCTTCATTTCTTTCCAATTAAATAGAAAACTATCACCTTGTAAAACTGAGTGCAGCAACCCTGAACATGTGAGACCTATGAGACCAGTTTTCTAAGGCAAAGATGACAGGATATGACAGTGCGGTTCTGGGGTTGATAATGGAAAACAGTAAAGAGATATAGAAAAAGGTTAGGGACTAAGGCCAAATAAAGGTGCCATGGCTTTAAGGAATGCCATCTGTATAAACTTGCTTCTAATCATAAAATTGCATCAACTACTAAGTAATTGTTTTTAAAGACTTCATCCTATATAATAAAAGGGTAATGTGCAAATTGACCCTAACGGCAGAACAACCAATCACTATGACATGCACTGACCACCAGGGGGCAGACGCTCAACACAGGAGCTGCCCCTTGATGGTCAGTGTGCTCCCACAGGGGGAGCTCTGCTCGGTCACAAGCTGGGCTGATGGCTGCGAGCGCAGCGGTGGTAGTGGGAGCCTCTCCTGCCTCCTCGGCAGTGCTAAGGATGTCTGATGCGGCTTAGTCGGACATCCCCTGAGGGCTCCCGGGCTGCAAGAGGGATGCCTGACTGCCAGCTTAGGCCCGATTCCCCAGGGAGCGGGCCTAAGCCATCATCTGGACGTCCCCCGAGGAGTCCTGGACTGTGAAAGGTGCAGGCCAGTCTGAGGGACCCCCCCCCCCCCCGTCCCAGTGCACGAATTTTCATGCACTGGGCCTCTAGTTTTCTATAACAACCATACTGCCAGTCTGATTGATTGCTGAGCAGTTGATTATTGTCTCTGATAAAATGTTGAAACCTCATGGTTTTTTCACTTTATTTTTATTGATGTAGCACTGCATATAGCTCTGTGACAATCTAGGGATTTATTTTTAAGTATGATTCCCAATAGTATCATCTACTGTCACTATCAAGTCTGTGAGACATTTGGAATTTGCTTTAATTTGGTAAATTTCATTGGGATTAAAATATTTATAAAATTAAAATTATTCTTTTTTAGTGTTTTTATTTGATTTTAAAGAGAGAGGGAGGGAGAGGGAGAGAAAAACATCTATCAGCTACCTCCTTCTCTCCCACCACCTGGGCATGTGCATTGTCCAGGAATTGAACCAGTGGCTTTGTGGTGCATGGGGCTATGCTCAACCAACTGAGCAACCAACTGGCCAGGGCAAAATTCTTCTCTTTATTTTACTGCTAGAAAAAAACTAATTTACATGATTCACCTAAAGTGATTTGCATGATTGTGAATATTTGTGCTGCTACTGAGTGCCATTCCAAACCATTGTTGGAAATTTTGTACACCAGTAAAGTGTATGTGCAGGGAACTATAGGGCTATGTAGCCTCTTTTAAGAACTTAGGTCTGGAATTGTTTTACACTGTTTGTTTAGATATTAAAAATTGATAAATTCAGATTGATAAAAATGACATCCCTGTCAACTCTTCAAATGTAGAGTTTATAAAGTTAAGCCAAAAAACCTTTTCTGAATCTAGACTTAATTTTTTTTACATCTTGTAGTCTTAATCATATTTATCTCTATGAAGTTGCATTGGGAAATGTAAGTAAATGCCATTAAAGAGTGACTGAACCCGGCCGCGGTGGCTCAGTGGTTGAGCATCGACCTATGAACCAGGAGGTCACAGTTCCATTACTGGTCAGGGCCTATGCCCAGATTTTGGGCTTGATCCCAGTAGTGGGTGTGCAGGAAGCAACCGAACAATGATTCTCTCTCATCATTGATGTTTCAATCTCTTGCTCCTCTCCTCTCTGAAATAAAGAAAAATTTATTTAAAAAAAAGAATGAGTAAGCAATTAAAGACGGAATATTATGTAAAATAGATAACTTTAAAATACATTATTTAGGAACTAAAAATCCTTAACATTCTATAACTTGTCAATGTTTTCCTTTGTGCAGTATTGCTAATCTTTTGATCTTTCTGTTTCTCTTTCTGCAGTGTTTTAATGCATTATTGAAACAACAAACACACCTACAGTGGTTTCCTGTTGTCATATCCCATATTTTGAAAGCTTGAGGTATTTTATCATGAAACATGCCTGGAGGAAAATTTGAAGCATAGGATTCTGCCAAACACCTGAATAAAGAATTTCTCACCTCACCACCACCATGACCAACCAGGAGAAGTGGGCCCACCTGAGCCCCTCAGAATTTTCTCAACTTCAGAAATATGCTGAGTGTAAGTATTCATATTGGCAATATCATGTTATTTGGCATTTGTGCTAAAGAAGGTATGATCGATTTATAGGAATAGACTACAGATTATAATCAGCATCAGGATATAGACGTAGGTATGTCTTTTGTGTTTGCAAGTAGGTCAACTGGAGGCTACCTTTTAAGCATGAGACAAAGGAAAAGGTAAGCTTGAATCAAACATCAACTCTGGAAGAAAAGGAGCTAGGATGCTAGATACAAAGCTAAACTTAGAAACACTCCATCTGTAATAGAAGTAAAGCAAAGGATGAGACAGCCTGGGAGAGTGGAGACTGGCAAGGCTGGAACCAAGAAGAATGACAACAGGAAGAGCAGAAAGACAGTAATAATAAAGTAAAAGGGGGAAAAATGGTGCATACTTGAGTCAATAGGACCTGAGTCAGAGATCAGGAGGAAGGGGAAATGCAGGATTTCAACCCTCCCCCTATTTTTCAGCCTAATATTTCAAAAAGTACTGGGAATTTGGAGTCAGAGATACTTTGTGGAGTTGGCTTTAGAGGTTGTAAAAAAGAAGAGCTGTCAGGACCTTAGGATAACTTGTTAGTGTGTGTAATTATAGAAGAGATAGGCCATGGTAATTTGCTTCATAATGGGGTATTGCTAAATATTAAGTTTATTCATACATACACAACGATTTTGTTTACAAGAAGTGTGTTTTTACCATAGATTTTCAGGAATATGTCTCTTTCACGAAATGAGTGTCAGCTATATATACGCATAGCAACTGGGTCAAGGTATTGAAGGGAAAAAAAGGAAGCAAATAATACGTAGGAGGCACTAAAAGGTTTGGAAGATGATGAGTAGAGAAAAAATAATCCATAGAGAATATAATAAAAATGGTGAGAGTGAAGGAAATAACAAGGTACTGAGAGAACAAAATGCAAGAAATGGAAAGGGAAAAAGAATCAATAGCACATAATAGTGAGAAAGGCAAAAACTGATGCAGCTGGTGAGGCAAAAGCAGAGGGAAGGTATGGCATGTAGGAGATAAGTTTTAGGAGCAACTTGAATATTATGAAGGAGAGGCAGAGAAAATGTTTAAATACAGAAGAGGGATTTAGAACTATACTAATAAAAGGGTAATATGCTAATTAGACCAGACATCTTCTGGATGTCCTTCCTGACAAAGCCACAGTGGCAGGGGCCCAGGCAGAGGTGGTTAGGAGTGATCAGGCCAGCAGGGGAGCAGTTAGGAGCATCAGGCAGGCAGGCAGAGGTAGTTAGGGGCGATCAGGCAGGGAGTCAGGCAAGCGGTTAGGAGCCAGCAGTCCCAGATTGGAGAGGGTGTAGGCCAGGCTGAAGGAACTCCCCCCTCCCCCGCGTGCACGAATTGTGTGCACCAGGCCTCTAGTAATAAATAAATGTGATGATAACAGTGAATAATAACATGTATAAGGTACATATTATAAGTCAGGAACATTGATAAACACTTCATGCATCCTTTCTGAAAAGTCCAACCTTACAGGTTTTCTAGAGCTTTCCTAACTTGAGGGTTGTAGTATTCTGGGTGAAAGAGTGTTGCTCTTATGGAACAAATCCATAAGAACATATGCATTTTTTCATCAATAATAATAAAAATAAAACTATCACATGGAAGGGGGCAGTGTCATAAAATGTTGACATCAGTGTATGGTCCTCATACTCAAAAACTGTTTCAAGCTGCTGAAAGCACAGTTCATTCATTGATCACATAAAGAATATTTGGTCCAAGATGGCTACATTATTGTTTATATCCTTATACGTAATAATTAGTGAATCAACTACAATGATTTACCTATCGTTTCCAATTTCTATATGCTTTTTGCACTATATCCAAGAATCAAGTAATTATAGGGTATCCCCAAAAATGTATACACACTTTAACAGCTGATAACTCACTTAGTTTTCACTCTTTTTCAGGTTTAACTGATTTTAAATAATGGGTGAAGCCAGACTAAGCTTTGAACAAAGAAAATTTATCCTAAAGTGCTACTAGGCCTTTAAAATGGGGATACATAAAAGATAAAGTTTACGGTACAAAATGATTCTTGATGTTTGCAATTCCATTGCTTCATGTTATCAGCAGTGCCTGAACTAGGAAGTTCATTCATTTGAAAACAGGCGTTTACAAAAACAATTATTCATTTCTGTAGATTATTTTAAATTTTGAAAATGAACTATATTAATGAACATTTACTTTATAATCATTCACAGTGTGTATGCATTTTTTGGGGACACCCTGTATTTCCACGTGTCTTCCTTAGGGGTAGTATTCTGTTTGATGTTGCAGTTGCAGGAAATGCAAATACAAAGTGATATGGACCCTTCCTTCAAGGAATGCTAACAACTAATGAAGGACTGAAGGCTAAAAACTAATGGACGCTTATTTCTAGGCAGAACATTGTTAGTGCCACGAACCAATCTTTGGGTTCTGTAGGGCTTAAGTGTTCAATTTAAATTGGGGAAAGGGAAATCTTCATGGAAGAAAGTACAATTTGAGATGAATCTTGAACTATAGGTTTCAGTAAAATGAAGAAGGAAATGATATAAAGGGATATTCAGCATATATTTGAGGATGAGTGATGGTGGCCACATTTAGCCACACCACAGATTAAGGGAGTAAGTGGAATTAAGGTTGGAAAAATGACACAGAATCACCATACACAATGCTAAACTCGAGTTGGGCAGTAAGAATTAATTGTGGATTTTTGAGGATAGGTCACACCAACAATATTGTGCTTCAGAAAGTTAAATTGAGCAACTCTGAGAATGGTATGTGGTAACGGAAAGAGACTAGAATTAGGCCAGTAGGTTATTGGAATAGACTAAATAATATGAATGAATGATGAATGATGACCAGAAAAGTTGAGAGTCAGATGGGAACTAACAGAGGAAGCTTAGGAAATAATAAAATATGAGAACTGAGAGCTAGAGATGGATGGGGGATTTTGGTAACATAATCCTCCAAGTAAAGAAAAAGATTAATTTGATTTAGGTTTGTTGAATTTGGCTTGATTATTAAAATATATTTTCCAGTGTTTGGGTACTTACAGGGAAAAGGCTTTATAGGAAGCTTTAATATAAAATAGGCAAATTATTGCCATACAGCTAAAATATCATTTATAATGACTACTAATTGGATATTCCAAATTCCATTTGAATTGTTAAGCAGAATTTAATAAAGTTTCACATATATTACAGGCTGCTACTTTTATTGGCTAATTATATCATAAGAATGCTTGATTTAGTAATCGATTTTGTCAATGCCTGAGACAAGTAATAAAAATTGTCATAAATGTAAAAGTTGTAACATATGGAGACAAAGATTAATGAGCATTCAATAAATTGGTAGTAAGAAGTAACATGGTAAATGTAAGGACATTATTAAAATGGATTGTATGAGAAGATAAATCAATGGGTTAACTGAATGAAACAAATAGTGCTGACTCCATGATTATTAGACTTGTTATTCCTTTTGAAATAACCAAGACAACATGAGAAATGTTAGATTTAATCCTCATGACAGTGATTTTCAATTGGTGTGTCCTGGCAGGCACACTGACATGCTGCAAGAATTTTTAAAACATGCAATACCTGATTATTCAGTCAGGGTCACTGACCTCTTTTCCCTTAGATTGTCAAATTTTAAAAAATGATAACAGCCAACATAACAATAGCTGTCTGGTGTGAATGAGTCAAAAGTATACCTATTTTTTTTGTCAGATTGGCAACAAATATATTTTTTGATATGCCACAGAATTTTAGTTATTACTTTATGTGTACCAAGAGATGGAAAGGATTGAAGATTGCTACTCCATGAATTTAATTAAGAAGCAAAGACGATCATGATTAGAATGTATCCTCATGTCATAAATTTCCATTGTCAAAATATAATAGGACACACACTTACACTTATCCTGAATATTATAAAAGTAGTATCTTTTCCATGCTATTCAGTGCATGTGATATGTGATCTGTTTATCAGAAGCATATATTTTTCATGTTGCAATACAATCCTGGCAAAGTGGCATTTTATATATATATATATATATCAAAGTGGTATGTTGGATATGCTTTCTGGATGTTAATTTTTTGTACCTTTCAATAAGAAACAATTTAGATGTATTAGATGATTAAATTAAAAAACAGGTTGTTGATTTCAGTTTTAACTTGCAAAATACTAGGATTATATGTGGTATATATCAAACAAGTATTGTATATGCTTTTGGGGAATGGGGTTGGGCTGAGGAAATCTAGGTCACATTGAGTAAGTTCATGGAATACCTACCCCAGCAAAACCAAATTATTTAAGTTTAACTTAGACATTTTCTCAAGTTATGTGATTTTGGATTCTCTACAATTGGCACAATATACCCCATCTGGGCTGCTATAATAGCACCATAGGCTGGGTGACTTATAAACAACAAAAATTTATATCTCACAGTTCTGGAGGCTGGACGTTCGAGATTAGGGTGCCAGCATGGTTGGGTACTAACAAGGGCCCTCTTTTGGGTTGCAGAATGTCAACTTCCCCTTGTAACCTTACATGGTGGAAGGAGCAAGAGAGGTGCAACAAGCTCTCCAGGAACTCTTAAAGGGCATTAACCCAATTAATTCATCAGAACTCTACCCTCATGACCTCTCTATTCCCAATTATCTCCCACAGACCCTTCACATTGAGGGTAGGGCTTTACCATATTTATTTAACATATAATTAACATAGTCTAATATACTCTGCAACTATAACTGATTTCTCAACTTCTAGGCTTTTCTCATGATTAATTGGGGTAAATAGAGTGATTGATATAGGCACAGCATTCCTGGTTAGGACGCTAGCACATCAGACAGCTTGGGTTCAAATCCTGGTCCCACCATAATTTAGATTTCTGACTTTGGGAAAGTTTCTTAACATCTGTGTGTCCCATTTTTTGCACTTGTGAAATGGGGGAAACAATAAATAATTATCAAGTATTGTATGTATTACATTGAAGGAGTTAATATATGCCAAGTAATAAGAACATTGCCTGGCACGTTGTTAATGATATAGCGTTATTATTTTAATAGAGAGGGAGTGAGTTTAAACACACTGCTGATGATCATGTAGAAAAGTGTCACGTTTTGGAGCATTGAGTCAGTGTCTTATTTTCTGTTACAAGACTAGATTCTTCCCACAAGGTAGAAGCTTCTGGTGCTATTGGCAGCCTCATTTGTGTGTTGTCCCCACAAATGCTGAAGGCAGCTAATGTGAAGCCCGCTGTTGCTGCCTACAGCATGCTGAGAGCATGCTCCTGTTTAGGGCTTCAAGCTGAGTCACTCCATGGGAAAGATTTCCATTGATATGTGGGAGAGGAGTATAATTTTCATCTCCACTCTGTCTATAAAGTCATCCAAACTGTAGTTATAAGATAGCTCTCACTCCTGCCATGCAGAGAATTGAGCCTTTCACATTATTAGTTTGTCAGTGCTTCCTGCTGTGGTTTCATGGCACAGGGAAGGGTAAAGAAACTCCAAATCTCTTCATGGATAACACTATTTCCTATGTGAAATCTACACGGTATTTTCAAGTGATCCATTATCTGCCCACATATTGCCACTTAGGATATGCTTTTTATTTGCTATATATAAAGCGTGTTGCACAGCCTGTAAATTTTTTTTTAAAAAAATACTGTGTTATTATGGAGGGAATACTTTCAAATGTTCATGCATTTCATACTGTTTATAGCAGCTGGCATTATGTAGGGAGTTGCAAAATTATGATGAACTTGTTCTTTTCAATAAGGACTGATGATGTGCCTAATTTTGGACCTATTGTATAATTTTTTTTCCCCACTGGAGAGAAGCATGCAGCCTGGCTTAGTGGAAAGAGCACAGGCTTTGTGAGCAAACTACTATTTCACAGTGTTGTACAGCAGCCCTGCCTTCTACCTATTCGTGGTATGACCTTGAAAATGTGACATGAGCTGCCTGTGCCTCAGCTTTCGCACTGGGAAGAGTAGAATCCCACCTTAACGTGTGGTTGTAGGGTTTAATGAGACAGTAATCATCCTCCTAATAAATCCTGGAGTTGTAGCACCATACTGTAAACAATATCCACCAGTTTGTTTATTTATTTATTTATTACTCACAATAAACCTTAGAGGGGAGCAAACCTCCTCCAGGCAGGTCACCTGGCCCATTGCCATGGCCAGATAAGTTATAACAAAGATCAAAACAGTAGTAACTCATTTATGTTTCTTAATGAACATCAATATATTAAGAAATAGGTTATTATTAAACATTCTTCCAAAATAGTGAAATCTGGAATTTGGGAATCAGCTCCTTACCTCTCCATCAGCCACAGCCACCATTCAAAGGGGTTTCTGCGTACAAGGCAAAGCAAAGAAGCAAAGCTGCTAGTTATGGTTTTGGCCCCAAAATGTCTTTCTGGTCTCTTGTCCTGGAAGATTGGACTTGATTCTGTTTAACCTCAGTGATGCTCTGCCTACAGTAGAAGCATATTCCTGCATTCTACCCACTCTCATTCCTTCGGCACTTGGAACTTCCCCCACTCTTCCTTTATGAAAACATGGGAGGGGAAAGAGAGATGAGAAAAAAAAATCATGAAGCAGTTGTAATAAAAAATATGGTTAAGTTCTTTTCCATTTTAAGTAGCCTTATTCTCCCGACAAATTCCACCTTCCAGCATGATGATCTATGGTGTCTTTTGAGATATGTTTTGTGTTTGATTCAAACCAGATGGGATAAGGACAGTGGAAGGTGAGACCTTGACCACCTCCCATGTACGGGTCTTCAATTTATTGTTAAGCATATTTAGATCACTTGCTAGCCCTCTTTCTCATTTGTCTTGCAGGGATTAGCTTTTATTGGTGACCCTTACCCTGTGATTCATTGGCTCTATTTTGGGAGGCCAAGCCACTTACTGAAAAGTACTCTCTTTGTACAACTTATAAAAATAAATGGCCCGGGGTTATTTGGCAAGGTAGCTGGGAGCACATTATTTGGTCAGAGAAAACTGGGTTTGAGTGCTAGTGTTGTGGTGTCCACCTTAGTTTCCTCAGCTATGTCCTAGGATGCAATGATGATTAAATGTGAAGATGCAGGTAAAGTGCCCAGGACTCAATATGTTATTGCTATGATGAGGCTCATGAATGGTGGTGACTGAGGTAGTTTAATAGCAAATGAGGACTTTTTCCCTTTGATTTAGTACTACCCATTTATACTACTTATTCGAAATGTGTTGACTTTGCCCTGACACTTGGTCTGAAATTGGGACCTGCGACTCTATTTTAGGTAATATGTGTCTCTCATTTCCGACCCTGATTCTTCTGATTCACACTGATTAACTAAGCAGTTCCTGGCTCTGACCCAGATTTTATTTCTGGAATGTATGTTGGCTACATAATCTCTTTTGCCTCATCTCTGGCTCTGGTTCCTATTTGTTGTACCGCTTCAGGACTGAATATCCCATTGGTGGTTTCTCTGGATCCATATGTCTTAAATTTTTCAATATCTAAATCTTACAATAGTAAAATAATAATTATGAATGTCTAAATTTTCATTATTTTTTCATCTTACAAAGACCCAATTTTCTTTTTCTTTTTATATTAATCCTCACCCAAGGATATTTTCCCATTGATTTTTTTTTCCTTTTTTCCTTTTTTTTTTTTTAATAAAGAGAATGGAAGGTAGAGGGAAAGACAGAGAGGGAAACATCATTGTTGATTGGTTGCCTCCCACACGCACTCAGACTAGGGCCAGGTATTGAGCCTGCAACCAGGTATCAAGGTATGTGCCCTTGGCCAGAATCAAATCCAAGATTCTTCAGACTGCAGGCTGGCACTCTATCCACTGAGCCAAACTGGCTGGGGCAAAAGACCTAATTTTCAATGTTTTTAAACATCTATTTTTTTCAACTCTTGAAACTTGACAAAAAACAGTTTCATTAAGATTTATGGTCAAACTAACTTTAAGTTAGGACTTCTGTGAAGTATTAGTTAAGGTGAGCCAAATTAAGGCTATGGCTGAAACACTCATAAAATCTCAGTGGCTTAACAAAACAGACGTGTATTTCTTGATCATGTTACGTTTCCAAATCTGAGTCGGTAAAGGGTTTATTTCACTTTGTCCTCCATCAAGTCCCAGTCAAATGGAGCAGTCATCAACTTTAAAAATTGGCAGATGCTGTGGCAGTGAGAATTGGGTGTTGGCTCTTAAGGCTTCTCCCGGCAATGAATGATATGCTTACATTTCTTTGGCCTTAGCGAGACTCATGACCACATCTAACTTCAATCGAGTCGAGAAATGCATTCCTTCTGTTAGCTCAGTGTCAAGGGAGAAATAAAATATTTGGTGAAAACTACTAATGTGGCCAGTATCACACAAGTAAAATATAACCTGTCAGTTACCTTGGAACATTAGGCAAGTCAAACAGCCTCTTTAAGCTTCTGTTTCTTCAGCTATAAAATGAGGAAAATACTCCCTCCCTGTTTATAAATAATAACTCTTGTTTCCATCACTAATATTGGTATGACAAGTTATAACATAAGTTCCCACTATATTCATACATATTATATTATTTTCTTAACTCAGTTATAGGTTAAAGGTTGTTATTCAGTGGATGTTCCTTTAGTTGCCCTCCCTTCCCCCTATCTTAGCTGGAAGTTCCCCCCCACCACCACAAGTATGCATACTAAAGGACCTTAATTTTACTCATTGATAATTACTTTGCTAACAATATTTAGTATCTTTTACTCTTAGGTATTGATTGGCCCTGGGTAATATGAAAATGAATATCATAATGCTTTTAATCAAAGAACTTAGTCTAATGAGAGAGACAAATAAGGTGGTAAATAATGATAAAGTAATGAAATACATTCTCTGAATGTAATATATGCAAGACTATATTTACATTAAGGTATAATTGACATCACATTGTATTATTTTTAGGTGTCCAACAATTTGATGTTTTGTGAAATGGTTAGCATAATAAATTTAGTTACTATCCATTGCCACATAGTTATTATATACATATTTTTGTGATAAGAACTTTTATGGTATAATCTCTTAGGAAAGTTCAAATATATACTATAATATTGTTAACTATAGTCACCATGCTGTACTTTACATCCCCAAAACTTATTTATCTTATAACTGGAAGGTTGTACCTTTCAACCACCTTTATCCATTTCGCCCCTCTTCCTATCTGCTCCCCCTTGAACCTTGGGCAACCACCAATCTGTTCTCTGTGTCTGTAAGATTTTTCTTGTAGTTTCTACATATAGGTGAGATTTTACAATATTTGTTTCTCTTTTCTGACTTAATCTAATGTATTCAAGGTCTAATCAGGTTGTTACAAATAGCAGGATGTCCTTCTTTCCCATGGCTAAATTATATATATATATATATATATATATATATATATATATATATATATATATATATAGGCTAAAAAGAAGGATTTTGTTTTTTCACATGGTAGAGAAAGACCTGTTTATTATGGTTCATATAGGGAAATAACTTGTGATAAAAGATTCTGAGCTTACGGCCAAATATTGATTTTTGTTTTGCTTTTATTCAATTGTCTTAAATTGATCTCTAATGTTTATCTTCTTAGTATATTAGTTTTGACTTTAGCAAGTCATATAACCTTCTAAACTTTAATTGTATCAACTGTGTAATTAAGAAAATAATAAGGCCTATCTCACAAGATTGTTGTAAGACTCAAATAAAATAATATGTGTGGAAATGCTTTGTAAACTGCAAACCGCCATACAAAAGTGAATTATTGCTTTCATTATTACCCAGCTTTTGCTGCAGACTCGGGATATCCCATATCTTGCCCATGACACCACCTTTACTCATGAAGGTGAAGACTGGAAGTTCTCATTCCAACCGTCTAAAGTGGCCACCATCTCATCTCTCAATCAGATGTGTCTTCTCAGTTGATATATGATCTCTGCCTCTTTAACTATTTCTGATTTTTTTCCTGGTTCTCCATAAACTCTGACTGATCCTCCCTGAATGAATAAAAACCTCATGGATACTCAGCTATCTTGGGGAGGCTGATGGCTGGCAGAGCTTGGCACTGGGCCTTAATTGCTCCCAGCAAATCTTGTTAGAGTCTCAACTGGCTTTCTTTTCCTAAGGACAAGAAAAGGACACCTCCTTTGTGGTGTCCTTTCTACAAACTTTCTAGTATATCAGAAAATTGCATCTATTTTAACTTCTCTTATCTATGTGGTCTAGGTCTTATCATCTATATCTTGGCATTTTCTAGCCTAATGGAGATTTGCTTTCTAAACTACTAATCGCACAGAGATACTGCCACTTTTCCAGATTCTCTTCTATAAGATGGCTCTCTAATCTCATATTTCATTTGTATTTTAGAGCTCCATTTTTGTTGTATAACTATGACTTCTTCAATAAATAGTTCAAATTATCTTTCTTTGGAACTTATACAATATCCTTCATGTGTCTTTTTTTTCCTTCATAAACGATCCCCAATTTTCTTTAGAAACATTGTATAATAAATAGGAATAGGTCATTAAATGGCAGGTTTCTTTACCCAGTATTATCTGCACGGAATTTCTCTGAGGGATCACCTTGAAAATCACACATAATACAGCTTGGTCCTGTAGAAATAGCATCAGAATAGAAACAGCATTCTCAAAGCTTATGTTCCTTTAGCAGGTCTACTGCAGAGTCCAAGATGTCCCCATGTTGTCACCGACTCTCAAAATGCTCTACACCTCTCTACTGTCACTTTGAATGCCAGTGTGGGAGCTTCTTGAACTTTCTATGGTATGTTTGCATTTAGGTGTGGCCATCCCACAGGTCGAAAATCCTAGGTAATGCTTCTCTAACTGTCCCCATGCAATCTCTCCATATAGTCTTTCAAAGTGTGCCCAAGTACAGTCCATGTTTTACAAAGAATGTAATACTATGAGTCCCTGATCAAAGACATGCCTAGGATACAAAGAATGGGGCAAAACATTTGTTCATTTTTCCTATGCCTTTTCTTCTCCCGTTTCCCTTTTGTTTGCTTTTTGTAGCTCTTTGCACTGTCTTGGCTGTATCCTGTCTGAATTCAGCAAGGTCACAGCTGGCAAGACCATTATTTTGGAGTCCTGGGTAGTCAGATTCAGCTATTATTCATGGCTTCATCCCATGAGGGCAAAATGTGGCACTATTTTAGAGTATGCAAAGTAGTAGACTTTTAAAGCAAGCCAAATGTTTGCATTCTGATACTTATTATCATTCAGATCATACCTGGGATGGAAAATATAATATCTAACACGTATAAACAGCTTAAAAGTTTATCATAAGTCAGATTTTTCTAGGTACCTATGCTTTATCTATATTGACATAGACCGCAAATAGATGCTTTGTATTATGATCTTGACTGACGAGAACTAGGTCAATTTAGTAACTTTAAAAATGGAAACTATAAATAAACTTAAGTAATAACAATATTTTGCTACTAGTTCCCTTCTCCAAAATAAATAAGTTCTATTCATCTTCTCCTTTCTCTATTTCTTCATCTTTTTTTTCCTCTTCATTCTACTTCTCTCCAATTTTTCTCCTTCCAGCCCTCCATTTCCTTTATAGTCTGGGAGGGAAAAATTTTCCCCCTTAGTTCCTTTGGCTGGTCAAATAATTAAAATAACAAAAGACTTTAACAGGAAAAAATCTAATTTAATACATGCATAGGGGAAATTTGCACAAATATATAAACTTTCTAAAATCCTTGGTGAATTCAGCTGAAAACTAGATTACATTATCCAACTGTACTTAACATTATATTTGAAAATATTCTAATTTATGAGATAAAACAAAAATCTTTCTAGAAATAGAGCTATGTTCATAATGAAAACTTCTAGGCTTTATTTTGTAGTTTTGTGCTTGTTAGAACAGCTGTGGAAGAATCTAACACTTTTATCTGTTATTTCGAAGTTTATACTCATCCCTTCATAAGTGTTACCAGGCCCTAATATTTGGGTACGTGTGCCTGTGCTAACTTGCCAAAGGAAGTGCACCAACAGGAGTTTGCAGTTTAGAAAAAACAAAGTTTAATATTGAATTGCCTAACCAGAGTGCAGGGAGCTAGTGATCTGAAGACGTGACTCTCTGATGGTATGGAGGTTACAGATTATATAGAGCAAAATCACAAGCCACTGTGGGTTAGGGGTTCAGGGTTGTGTTCGGAGCTGATTGGTTAGAGGTGAGGTAAGGCTAATAGATCAGATCTTTAAGTCTTGAGGACAGCTCTGAGGTCTGCTCTAGCATCCCTCTGTCTGGGTTCATGGAAAAGTAGCTAGAGGATTGTTCTACCTTAGGGCTCAGGAGCTGAAATATAATTTAGGTCAAGATGTTACCTTGCGCCTGCCAGAGGTCCAGATCTGTGACCATTAGTCAGGTCTGGGGTAATGTCTTCTGCTGCCTTGGGGATGGCTGATTATCCAGGGGTGAGGCTAGGTCTGTGAAGGGGAGAGAGAGAAGGAGAGAGAGAGAGAGGGAGAGAGAGAGAGAGGGAGAGAGAGAGAGAGAGGAGGGAGAGAGGAATATGATTTCTAGATCTAGGATTCAAAGCTAAATTTAATCAAAGTCATAAGGACCCTCGGTTTCATAAGCCACTAGCTCCCTTGTCCATTGATCTCAAGGACTGCCCCCATTCTGTAGCCCTTCACCGTCATAATTCTTCGTTACTCTCAAGGGGAGCAGAATTTGCCACCGCAAAAGATGCCTTTTGGCATAAGGGTCATCTTGAGCTGGTTATTTTTAAAAAACTGTGCAGGAAACACATTTTTAAGGAAAATCTCCATGTAAGGGTGTCTCCATCTCTGTACCAGAAAGAGGAGGATGACCAAATCTCTAGAATCTCTTAGCAATGGGAAAGGCCTCTAATAAGGACGTCTGTGTAATAACCAGACCCTTGTTTACTGTGCCTTTCCTGGTAAACCCCTAGAACTAGGCTGCCCCAACCCCCCAGCATCTTTCCTTTGTCTTTATCTGGAAATGGTATTTAAGGTGGTGGCTTGGTCATTTGGCAGTTACTCAGTTTTCCTGAGTATCTCTGATGTATACAGGAAGTATACCGGATGGGGTGAAAGTAGATTGACAGTTGTGGGTACATGAAACACAGAGTTTATTTATTTATTTAAATATATTTGTATTGATTTCAGAGAGAAAGGGAGAGGGAGAGAAAGATAGAAACATCAGTAATGAAAGAGAATCATTGTTCGGTTGCTTCCTGCACGCCCCTACTGGGGATTGAGCCTGCAACGGAGGCATGTGTCCTTGACCAGAATTGAACCTCAGACTCTTCAGTCCACAGGCTGATGCTCTATCCATTGAGCCAAACCAGTTGGGGCGAGTTTATTCTTTTTTTTTTAAATATTTATTTAGTTGAGATTTTGTTCCTTAAAAACCTAACATTGTTTTCCTGTTATTTTAGTGATATTTCAATAGTGTTCAACTCACCATTTTTATTAAAAGTGAGCCCCAAACCTGGAAATTTGCCCTGACTGGGAATCAAACTAGTGACCTGTTGGTTCATGGGTGGACGCTCAACCACTGAGCCACACCGGCTGGGCCAGAGTTTGTTTTTGTATTATTTATTAATTATTGTATTATGTTCCATATGAACACTGCAATTCTACTTTTGTCCCACCCTGTACATATTACTGAATTTCTGTTTGTTTTTCTGTGATAATCTGTTTTTTATTATAAGAAGTCACAGCCAAAAAACCTAGAAAAGTAGAGGGAAAATAGTTTTTCCTCTTCTACAAATCTCTCTCCACCTACAAATGTTCTTTAGAATTACTTATTCTTTTTTTAAAAATATATTTTATTGATTTTTTACAAAGAGGAAAGGAGAGGGATAGAGAGTTAGAAACATTGATGAGAGAGAAACATCCATCAGCTGCCTCCTTCACACTCCCTACTGGGGATGTGCCCACAACCAAGGTACATGCCCTTGACCAGAATCGAACCTGGGACCCTTGAGTCCGCAGGCTGATGCTCTATCCACTGAGCCAAACCCGTTAGGGCTAGAATTACTTATTCTGTAAAAAGTTGGCTAAACATCTCCATATTGTTCCATTTATCTGCCTGGCTTCTGCTCTCAGCAATTTGGGAAAGCCATTAATGGTTTTCATGATCAATATTAATTATTTATTTTATGTGAACTCTTTAAATTAATTGAATTAGATAACCAATTATTCCTTCCTAAAACACTCATGTCTCTTCTTTGCAGATCCATAATTTCCTTTCTCTTAGCCAATTTCTGGACTATTTGTCTCATCCTCCTTTGTAGATTCTTCTAAAACTGTCCTCTAAAAGTTGTCTGGATTCTGGATTATGTTCCCTTCTAAAACCCAACTTTCACTGTTCCAAGGCTTTAAATGCCTTGTATGTAACAATGACTTTCAAAGGTATATTTCTAACCCAATCTTCCCCACTTCAGCTCTAAATATGCAGCTGTCTAGTTGACATCTTCAATTGGATGTCACATTGACATTTCACATCTGAATTCTTGACTCCCTTCTCCATCAAAATAAAACAAGAAATAAAACATAATTCTGTTCCTCCCTTAGGTTATTGCATTTTAAATTTGTGATATTACCACTTCATAACTTTGGAAGAAAGGTTAAGACTTAAACTTGATGTTCAACTTTTCCTCTCAACATACTGTCAGCAAGCCAGCTCTCCAAAATTATTTCTCCGTTTCCCTTAATTTATGCTGCTTCCACCATGAACCCTGTCACCAGTGTTTCTTTCCTGGATTACCAGAGTATCCTTCTTCTTGGTCTTCCTGCAAATCCCATCCCCTCCCCACCACACACACACACACAGTCTCCACAGAGAAGCTGGAGGAAATTTTGGAAAACATTAATGCAACTATGTCGCTAACTTGCATAAAACCATGAAATGATATCTAATTGTAAAGTGGGATCCAGATTGCCTACCATTCTTTCTAAGACATGTGTGGGTAGGCTTTGATGAACTATACTAAATTATCTGGTAGTACTTTCTTTTGCACACTATATTTAGCCACACTAGTATTATCATATTCTGTTACCTTTTTCTGGATATATTTTGCTTTAGATTTTTCCCACAGGAAGCTTCCTTTTCATCTTTTTAGATTTCAGTCCAAATGCTAACAAATCTATGAGGCATCTTCTTCCTTCCTGATATTATCTACCTCTATCCCCTTGGCATGTCCTGTATCACAATTAACATGGTTTGGATTTATGTCTTTGTTATTTATTATTTTTACTAGAGGTCTGGTGCATGAAATTCATACATGAGGGGGGGTCCCTCAGACCGGCATGCACCCTCTCCAACCCGGGACCCTGGCAGTCGGACATCCCTCTCATAATCCGGGATTGCTGGCTCCTAATTGCTTGCCTGCCTACCGGCTTGATTGCTGCCTAACTGCTCCCCAGCCGGCCTGATAGCCCCCAACTGCCCTCCCCTGCAGGCCCGATGGCCCCCAACTGCCCTCCCCAGCCATCCTGACGGCCCCCAACTGCCCTCCCCGGCCAGTTCATGGCCCCTAACTGCCTCTGCCTCGGCCCCCACCACCGTGGCTTTATCTGGAAGGAAGTCAGTCAGAAGATGTCTGGTCTCCCACTCTTATTAGCATATTACCCTTTTATTAGCATAGATAATTTCTAGTTCCTGAAGGTATTTACTTTCTTTACAGATACATATTCAACTTGTAAACATAGCATTTAACACAAAATGGGCACTCAGGAAATATGGACCTAATGAATCAGTGGAATTTATGATAAATAGGGGAAATAGCTTTAATCTATTAGAGAAAGGGTCACAGTAGGATGTTCAAAGAGGTTTTGATAGGAAAATAAACTTTTCTGACTTCAAGATTTCATTTTTTCTAGTCATTGGTATGGACTTAGATGTGAAAAGACTTTTTAAAAAATCTCTAAATAAGTAACTACAGGGCAGAGGTATAAACCTTTCTGGGATCCAGTTGAACAGGTTCACAGAGAGGATAGATAGCTTAGCATACTTACTATAAATCTTGAGATGTTTCTAAAACGTCTGGTCTGAGATTGTAAGTATGGAAGTTGGGTCAAAAAATATGCAGTGGACCTACTGTAGAACTCCAGTTCTAGGTTGATTTAACTACAGAGCCAAACTTTGCTTCAGACTTTACCAAGTTCTAGTTCTGAGATAAATTTCTGATAATTTTTAATTAACTTTGTTATAGTTTCTTGAATTAAACCCAACAGAAAAGTCAGATAAAGGAAGGAACATTATTATGCATAGCATTTCATATACAATACATTTCCAACTATCCATCCAATGACCAACTGTGAGTTTATTAAGGACATTTACTTCTTTTTTGTACTTATCTTTGGTAAATTGAAATAATTTGAATTTTCAACAAGCTTATTTAATATAAGATTTTAGTTAATTGGAATCCATAAATGATAAAACACCATTTTTTGATTATATGTAAAGTTAAAAAACATTTTTTAAATGATTTGTAATGCCCAACCCATGGGAATCTTTGCAAGTGTTAAAATATGAGGCACTATAGAACACCGTTGCCAAGGTTGTGTTTTTTCAGGATTTTAGCACTTACTGAACTAGATTATAGAAATAGTTAACTATAAGTTGAAATGAAGTATGACATAAGCAGTTTGAAAAGCAATTAGTGTCAGGGAGGAAGACTTTTCTCTACCCTTTTAGGTTCTTCTGTCTAATAATCAAATGAGCATAAAGCAGATTAACAAGCGATAAAACAAATTTAACTTTGTATGTACAAGGGCTCAATAAGAATATGGGGTCCACATGCAGTCAGGCAATTGGGTCTTTCATGCCATTCTGAATTAAGGAGAAGGGATAGGAGTCTGGGACTTTAAAGGGGAGGAAGGTAATTCACATGAAAAACAAGTTTTTGATAAACAATGTTTGCTAAGCCATGCGGTGAGAAGGGTACAAAGGACTTTGATCCCCAAGCCCTTCTGAATCCCCCTACCACATCTGGCACATATTCCTTGTATATATCTCTGGTAATAGTGCTTTTTCTGGAGCAGGCTCTTTGTGTAGATTCTTTTAGGCAGTTAAGAGGGATGTAAAAAGTTCATCCTGAGTCTTGTTTTTTAGGTATAATTCTCATGCCAAAGACATACTGTAGGGTGACAAAAGCCTGCTCCCCCACAAAATACTACTATCTCCCAGTGTCATATAAAATAAGATTACCTACAAATTATTATAGTAAAGGAGTAGGATTTTCTAGATGGTGTTTTGAAAAATGTAAATAGAAATGGGTTTAGAAAGTTTTTTGTTGTTGATCTAGTCTTTATTATTTATATAAAAGGTGACCAAGAATGCCTTAAGCATAGAGAATCATTGGATGATTGATGATTGAACATTACTAGGTAATTTCTACAATGAGCTGGCATCAGGTATTGTATTGAAAGAGTTTAAAAAAAAACCTTTGGTAATATCTACCTTTATTTTTTCTACCTTCTCTCTTTTTATGAGTCTCTCTTATGCACAAGATCCCAAAATATAATATGGGGTGAGGAGGAAGGATGTTATAAAGACCTCTCTGTATATTTTGACTTATCTCCAACTTTTCAGAATTTATTACATTTATTGGTTATACCATTCATTTGACTCTTCTTTACTTTTATGACTTAACCTGTTGTGTTTAGTTCATGTACTTCTATAACTCTCGAAAGTTACAAAACTCTTGTGGCTAAGAACATGGACTTAGAATTAAAATGCCTAGGTTTGAATTTCAACTCTACCAAATTTATGCAACTTTGTGCAACTTCATTTCTGGTCCTCAGTGTTCTCATCTGTAAAATGTGTAATTACAGTATATATGTCATAGGAACAAAATGCTGGTAATTGTTATTATGTCCACTTATTGTTACTGGTCAATAATACAATTGATTTATGTAAATGGAATACATATAACTTGAAGGCTCTATGTCCATTTGTCCTCCAGTATGATACTTAGAGATACTCTGTATGCATTATACAAATGGAAGGCATTGGTGAAAATAAGTTGAATATGGAAAGTGAATGAATCCTTGGCATCTGGAAATGATGGGGCATAGGTTAATGGAAACCAAGAAAAAGAGAAAGGTGGACAGAGTTGTAGCATAAGGGAAAGAGCAAATAGCTTAATAGTTAGATGTAGTCAGTTCTTTTAATGAATAATTAAATATTTGCTAATTTATATTCATTTTCAAATTGCGGACCTATGCCTATTTTTGTAGTAGGTATTTGTCTAATCTTTTGTCTCTTGCCTTTCCTTAAAATACCACCCTCTCTAGTTATTTTCTGTTTCACTCAAACATCTCTAATACATACATTTTGATCATACAGTAGTCCAAATATCGTTTCAACAAAATTGATGTCATTGTCTTTGTCATTATTCCCTTCTCACTTGCAAAATGGGAACTTCCATTTGACAACTAAAAATTCTTGATTCATAAAATAATTTGACCTACCCTAACCGGTTTGGCTCAGTGGATAGAGCGTTGGCCTGTGGACTGAAAGGTCCCAGGTTCGATTCTGGTCAAGGGCATGTGCCTTGGTTGCGGATACATCCCCAGTAGGGGGTGTGCAGGAGGCAGCTGATCAATGTTTCTCTCTCATCGATGTTTCTAACTCTCTATCCCTTCTCCCTTCCTCTCTGTAAAGTCAATAAAATATATTTAAAAGAAAAAATTGACCAGAGGCATTTGTCTCCCTTAGTTCTTTCTCTTCTCCAAAGAGCCATTGCCTCTGTATCTGTTTCCCTTATGTGACAGCTATTTTATAATTCCTTTCTTCATGTCCTCTACATAGAGCCTCACCCAGCTTTGTGATATCGGCAAGATGACATCAGGCAGAGGAAAGAGGAACCTGCAGGAGTCTAATGGGCAGTTTCTCCGTGAGGCTGAGGAACATAGCAGGCCACCCTGCCTTCCTGTTTATTACTCTTCCTTTGTGTGGGCAGGTTGGAATTCTCATCATAGCCTGCTGGTTCAAGATTCTAGAACAGCATGCATTAGAGGGGGCAGAATTAAGTGTTTGAATTAATAAAGAATTGAAATCGGACCACCTATGACTTAGCCATTTTATTTATATTTCTGGAAAATACCTTTCAACTACTTTCAATAGTCCCTTGTAGGAGGATTGTGACAATGGCCTAATTACCCTTGATATTTTTGAGACAAATGTGTTTAGTCGTTAAGGGCCCCCCTTCAATGAGCCTACGGAGGTTTAAGGCTCTTAAGAATTCATGTTCTAATCTTCGGGAACATTGGTATTATCACAGTTCGCTAGCAGAAGTCACGATTTGTATACCCATGAGAATACCTGGAGTTTTTCCCAGGTGATTTCTGAGTTGCTCCCTCTTATATTAGCACATAGTAGAAATTCATAATTAGGCTTGGCAGATACATGAGATGCCTACTGATTTTTGTTGTTGTTACCAGAAATGATTCTTGCTATCAGCATCATGCCATAATTTGTGTGCTGCTACATGCACATGTACAAATATATATTATTATATTTCACTGGAAAGTGATTAAAAATAGACCTTATTTTGCACTGTATCATTATTGTCAATATCTATGGCAGGGATATGGGAGTAGACACTAAGTAGACCATTGGTTTTGACAATGTAATCTAAACATTGTGTCATTTGCACTTATTTTAGTGAAAACATACATTTCCTTGGTAAGAAGGAAAATGTATGTTAATTAAAATGTATAACTGATTCAGATTCTAAAAATGGCTAAATTACTGCAGAAACAGAAATTAGCTACCTCAAAAAAGAAAAATAATAAAAAAACTCTGCAAATCAAAATCCATGTCTACTCAATTTCTTTTTATTACTATTTATCCTCTCCATAATCATTTTTATTGTGGTTAAATCCTTAGAAGCTTTTGTATTTTTATTTCTATTTGGTTGTTTAATTTTTCTTTCTCATTATAATACCTGACAAGATTTTATTCTTTTCAAACTAAAGCCACTTTTTGAACCTGGGCTTTTGTAATTTAACTCTTATTCTGGTATAACTAGACATCTATTATGATTGACAAATTAAATCTTGCAACATTTATTGGATTATGAGATGCATTCTCTGTGGGACAAATAACTTTAAATACCCAAATGGCATTTAGTCACATTTGTGTGTGGCAGATGCAGCCATAAATCAATATCATCAGAAGTGAAGGTCAAGATCCCTGAGAGAGATTATAATCAAATTAAAGTGAATTGAAGATGAACTTCTAAGATACTCTTAGCCCTAAGTTATTTCCTGAAATCTCAAAAACTGGAGCTGGCTCTGAACTTTAGCAGGGATTTGAAATGAGGAAGATAAAAAGACAAACATATTACCAAAGGGAACATCTACCCAAAGAAAACTATCAATAATCCGTGAACTGTGTTTTGTGTGTCCCATCAGCACCATAGACCATAAGGTCAAACTTCTTACCAGAAGTTCATCCCCGAATGACATTTGTATAAATATGTTGGGAACCTAAAGGAAGTCATTGGTGATATTTGCATATGTTGGTTCAGTGTTTTTGTTGTTGTTTTGTGTGCTTGTTTGTTTGTTTTTGCTATTACAGCAAAAGCAATGGCAGAAAATGTAGCTCTCCTCCTAAAAATAATAATGGGTATTTATCCATATGCAAAGCACTGTGCCATATATGTCCTTTGTTTAAATTGTCCCAATTAATCTTTGCATAACTTATGAGATAGATGGTATTATTTTATATATTTTAGACCAATAAAATCAAGACTTAGAGAGGTGCAGTCAGAAATGGAACTTGCTTGGGTCTGATTCCATGGTCCATGTTCTTTATCCACTTGCTATTCTAACAAGTGGCCATAATTCCTCTGCCTAACAACAACTAGAGACTGAAAACTATCATCAATGATTGTTTCAGTAACCTCCAACTATCAACATGGGTAAGAGCTCATAAAAAAACGGGGGCAAGATGACATTCTGATGAACAATGACAAGGAATGTAAAGATAACTCCTAATATGCATGCAGAGGGACTTTATGGCTATTCTCTCTCTATTTACAATAAAAGTACATTATAACAGCCTGCAACATAGGCCTATGATACTTAAAATCTGCATCTTCCTCCATAGGTTTAACTTGAGATTATATTTTTATTCATTCCCTGATGCCCAACTAGTCAGGTCCAGAAGATTGTATTTCACAATATGTTCTCAACAATTTCCTTTCTTTTCATGATTGTGTATGGTCTGGATCTCATCACCTCTTTCTGTGCTATCAGTCATATAGGGAAATAACAGGAGAGGAAGGGGCAGCGTGAGCCTGCCTGGTGAGTCGTTCTTTTGGTTGAAGTTCTTCATCCCCAAACACTAACTCCAGAATATTGGGTCTCCAACAGAACCAATCCTAGAGGTGAGGATGGCTGGTAGAAGAAAACAAGACATGACTCTCTCTGTTGGGATCTCAGCTTAGGCAGTGTGCTTGGTAATGTGTGATATACCTACCTAAGCAAAAGAAAAAGGATCTTGAGAAATGAGCAGCTGGAAAATGAGTGGCCGACATGGGCAACCTATACCTCTTCTTTTGGCACAGCAAGGGCATGTGAATTTCCTACGTTAAAATGGATTCAATAAAAGGTGGCCAGTGTCAGAGGAATGTGCAATGAGGCCCTGAATGTAGATTTCATACTTGCACATGAGGCTGCTGGCATTCAATGCCTATGCCATGGTGAATAGTGACAACCAGCAGCCCTAGTCAGCTAGGCAGCTATAATCAAGAGGAAACAAGGAAAAAACAGAGCAGCAATCAAGGAAAATAAAACAAAAATTTTACCTCCTTTCCTAATTCTTTCATTTTCTGTTTATACCTCTCTGTATTCATTTGATCATATTTCATTCATAATGTTGTAGTTATAATAATGTATAAAATAGGAAAATAATCAAATATGAAAGAAAATATAAAAATATGAAGATTAGTGAAGCTATAAAATACTGTAATTGAAATGACAGAAAAAGAGAGCAGAAGGAATTGATCATAAACATTAATTACTAGAGGCCCGGTGCATGAAAATTCATGCACTGGAGGGGGGTCCCTCAGCCCGGCCAGCCCCCTCTCACAGTCCGGGAGCCCTCAGGGGTGGGAGGTGACCCAGCGATCAGGAGAAGGCAATGCCCCCATCACACCTCTGCTGCTGCCACTGCTGGCAGTGCAAGCCTCGGCCGGCCCTGGTTACCTGAGCCTCAGGCAGCCCTGGGTGGCTGGGCAGCCAACATCTGAGTCTTGCCTGCGCCTTGGGCATTGGCTGGGCAGCTGCTATCTGAGGCTTGCCTGTGCCTTGGGCCAGCCTTGGGAGGCTGGGGGGCTGAGGGGACTGGGGACTCCAGAGGCAGGTGTGCAGGGCCTGCCACCCCGGCGGGGCTGAGGGCACTGGGTGCCGCCGTCTTGTGGCTGTGGGCACCACCATCTTTGAGGGTGGGGCAGTCAATTAGCATATCCTCTCCTTATTGGCTGTGGGTGCCGCCATATTTGAGGGCAGGACAGTCAATTAGCATATTCCCTCCTCATTGGCTGTGGGCGCCACCATCTTTGTGACAGCATGAGGGTCAATTAGCATATTCCCTCTTTTTTAGATAGGATAATTAGAATAAGCCTGTCTGAGCAAAGTAGAACTAAGTCTACTGACCAAATAGGTTAATTAAATAGAATTAATAATAATTAAAAAACACCTAGAATACTTTCATAATATTTTTAAATTTGAGTGATGAAGAGAACAGGCACTTAAGTAGGTAATCTTTAAAGTTAAGAAAATTTGTTTTAGCCCTGGCTGGTGTGGCTCAATTAGTTGGGCATAGTCCAGTGCACCAAGTGGTCTACAGTCAGATTCCTGGTCAAGGCACATGCCCAGGTTGCGGGTTCTATTCCTGTGGAGCATGTGCAGGAGGTGGCTCATCAATATTTTTCTCCCTTTCCTTGCCTCTCTCTCTAAAAATAAATAAATAAAATCAATTAATAAAATTTAAAAAATAAAATTTGTTCTAGTTTCAGAATTTAGCTGTTCAGAACCAATTTTCAGAAGAAAGTGAAGTTAGGTTAGTTAAATATGTAGTGGAAAATGACTCAAAAATGTCAAATACATCCGCTTTCTCATTAATAAATGAGTATGATAGAGACCAGGACCCAAGTACTTATATGAGATTTTGTGATCTCAAAAACCACTTAGCTTTGTATTAATAAAAAAATACTACTTGAAGAAATTCTTACTGTAGCTAGTAATTTCAGTCACAATAACAGAAATCCTGACTCAAAGTGACTACAGTGCATAAATGTCTATATTTGCCCCATGTCAGCTCTCTCTCATTATTGTTTATTTCTGTGATAGCTTGATATTCCCAAAAGCAATCCTAGTTGGAGAAAGTTGGGGGGATATGTCTAATGGGTATACTAAAATGATGGTAGTTCCTCTGTTGCCTTTGAAGCAAACATTACATGCTCCATTATGTACCATTGCTCACCTGCATTTCCCTTCCTTTCCTACTGAGACTTGCTAAAGGAAATAGTTGGAAATAAGGAATGCAGAATGTTTTAGAAATTCAGACAGTGAAGGTCCTTGGACTAGTTCTGGTTATTAATAAAACCATCATATGCTTCTCAAGTCTTTGAACACTAAACATGGATTGAAAAAGTTAGAGAACAATTGACTTTTGCTGGGAGTATCAGTTCTCAAGATTTCACGAGGTTTACTTATTTTTAGATCATATTTGGTACATCACTGTGTTGATTATTCTCTTTGGTTTGGATCAGGGGTCCTCAGAACCATACTTACCAGAGGGGAAAAATTACAGTTGAATGTGATCGTGGATTGGGAACGAAAAGGAACTGGAGATAGGGGAAGCACTTACTGATGCCGCAAAATTGCTAAGGTGCAATTTCACTAGGCTAAATTTAACCTGAGTGAGCATACCTGGTATTTTAGTTGTTGAAATCATATTGCTTTAAAAGTGAGTTTTTAATACCAAGAATAGTTCACATGTGGGAGCTGAGAGAAGAACTAATACAGTGTCAAGGATTGAAAGGTTGAAATATGTGACAAGATAAATTCTAATAAAAATGTGAAACTGGTATCATTTATCTGGCACCCAGAGACCTGTAGCTAAGACTGTTCTACAGATATTTTTAGTTTTCAGAATTCAGTATGTTAATATTTCCACTTGTGAAATAATTTAGTTTTAGAGAATGATGACCTTAGAGGAATATAGTGGAATAAAAACTAGGAAATAAGGGTGGGAAAAAAATTCCAAGTGTTTAGGGAGTAAATTGTTCTGTTCTATTATAGGAATCAAGACTGCGTATATGAGGACAAAAGGGAAATATTTTATTTTATTTCACTTTAAAGTGAAAGAATATTCTGCTGCTATTTTAATGGAAATTAAAAATAGGAAAGATAAGTGGTGCTGAAACTCAGGACAGTAAATAAAAGTGAAAACCCATGACTCAAATAGATATTTATATACCCAGGTTCATAGCAGGATTATTCTAATAGAATGATAATCTCATACATCATAATTTGGTAAAATTTCAACAATGTTTTATAAAAAATATATTAAGACTGTTAAGTGAAGATTTTTAAATATTCAGGGAAATTCATAGAAACTAAAAATAATATTTTGCAAAATCTTCACAAATAGGCAAAGAGAAGCCAAATATATAGTATTAACTGTATTAACATAGAACTGGCTAGATTTTAATGGGTCTACCAATTTAAATACTATAGCCCCCACATTTCTACTTATTGGCGGGGACATTTGCAGAAAAATAATTCCATTTGTAAAATTAATTACAATAGAGGAAGGCAAAAAAGTATTATAGAATTGATTGCTCTTTTAAACTGATCGCAGTGACTGTGGTGGCAGTGACTTTGTAAATTGAAAATTAAATCAAGTCCAGAAATGATTAAAATGATCTTAATCGTCATTAATTTGTAATATAATAGCACACTCATGATTTAAAAGGAAAATAATTTAGTGGCGAGATCCCAGACTTTGACTGTAATTGTAACATTAGATATAATACACGAATTTCTCATGGAGACAGTTAATATTATAGATTTTTTTCATTTAAGATCAGATTATACATACACTTTTTGTAAAAACTGTACATCTCTCTGCTTCTTGGCAAGTAGCATGAATCATTTTCCTAAAAACTCTTAAGCACTAGGTACACAAAATATTTGAGTGATTTAAAAAGCATTTAATCTTCCCTAATTTCTGAAAGCTGAATATCCTAATGAGGTTCAGAAACCCAGACGGAGAAGGCAAAGTAGGTCAATGGATCTAGGAAACAGAAAGAGGAAAATGTGGCATTTGAGCATCACAAGTGAGAGGTGTTGGGAGAAAAGATAGGAATGTTTCCTTGGGTTGGTAGTGGTGGAATGCCCGGTCCCAATAAGGCAAGATGAGGAGGAGAATCCCATTCTAAGAGTTCTCTCTTCTGAATCTAAGAAGTTTCCTGTCACATTTCTTATAGAATATATTTCCAATAGCTCTTTGCCAAATGACTATCATTACTTTTCTTAATACTATTTATGTACAATAACTAATAAATGTTTAGTAGTTATTAGCCATAATATTTATGTAGAATAACTAATGTATCTTTTTCCTGTACATATTCAAGAAAGCTTTTTTAGCTCTTGTTATCGATGTTTTAACTTTCCTCTTGCCTCTAAAATGTATATTATATCAAGTATGGTTGGTATGTGCAATCTTTTTTTTTTTTTAAGAATTTCAATTGGTGATTTTGTATCACATGACTTTTTATGACTATTTATTTTCACAAACCTGCTTTTTTCATTTCTCCTTTATTAGAATGTTAGTGCTACTGCTGAAATAACTTTTTTCTTTAGATTTAATTTGTATGTTCTTTTTATTCTTTATTTAATTTGTTTTTAGTTAATAATAGTGAGATGCCTAAAAAATAAAACATGAAACATCAACATAGACATAATCACCATTTGTAATACTGCTAGATGTTCATGTCCTATAACACTGAAATTCTGATATATTTCCATTTTTCAAAGTTTGCATAAAAATAATGTAGGGTACATTTGAATGTCATAAAAGTTATTATTGATTATATTCATGATAGGTGAGAACTTCCATTTTGACTGGATGTTGATGTTAATTGAATCGTCTACTTACAAATTCAAAGGCTGATGACTGTACATATTTTCTGTTTTTTAAATGAAAAAAATTTTTTTCAATTGCAGTTAAATTCAGTAAAGTAGCAGGATGCAAAATAAATATCCAGAAACTGCGAGTATTTTTATACACCACTAATGAACTATCAGACAGGGAATCGGAGAAAACAATCCCATTTACAATTGCTTCAAAAAAAATAACTTGTATCTTCTTAATTGATAAAGAAATTTAGCTTACTGTGGAACTTATTTATTATAGGATTTCTTTTTGAAAGATCAGTATTATATTCCCATGGGGAAAATTTCTCTAGTGGATTTAATTGAAAGTATTTAACTAGCAAAGGTAAGAAGTGATTAATGCTAATATTATAGATATTGTGCCTTTTCCTTAAAGCCATTTGCAAAAAGTCGGGGTATAACTGTATTAAAGAAACCAAAGGTCTTCTAATGTTGTACTTAAAAAAGTAATTTTTAAAATTTGCTCAACAGATTTTGTTTGTTTGTTTGTTTGGGTGAGTATTTTTCTTTGGCTTGAGTTCACCAGCCTAATTTTATTGTAAATACTAAGACTTCTCAAGCTACCAGTGTTTTTATTTATAGAAACATCAGAAAAAAAGGTTGATTTTGCCTAAAACATATAAAACTTTTCATTTAGTTCTGCCTATTATTGTCCAACTACTTGAATTGAGACTTTCCTAGTACAAGTCCTTTGGGTGGTTCCAAGAAGTACAATTCATAACTCTAATGAAATGCTTTCTAGGTGCCAACAACCTTACATTAATTGCTTTATTTAATTTTCATTACACCTTTTGATATTGATACCATAATTATTGCAAATAACTCAATAGAAAGTCAGAGATGTTAAATAACCTGCAGAGATAGCTAGTGAACAAGAGAACTAATGTTTAAATTCAGCATTGTTTGACCTACGTCCAAATTTATCCCATCTGAGATTTCACCTAATACTTCTGACCCCATTAGTTGAATGGAACAGTAAATTATTGAGACCCCATGCTAGAAACCTCTCTAGATATCCCTTCTCAAGTACTGACCCAACTCTTCTAAGTATCCAAGTATGTCCTTAACATTTTCTTTTTAATTATTTTGATTAGGTTAAGTTAAATCCCCAAACAATGGCAATGATCTCTAAAATCTCAGATCTGTAACAATGAGGAAACTAAACTTCGTTCCTTATCTCTGGTTCTCTATTGGTAATTATTTTTATTAGTTTCTTATTTAATTTTTCAGTGTCTCTTTGCAAATGCAAGCAAAATTTAATATATATTATTATTCTTTCTTATTAAATAAAATCTCTCTAAATATATTCTCTTATACTCTGCTTTTTTACTTAAATCCTGGAACTTATTTTCATAGTAGTAACTAGAGACCTTTCTCATTCTTTCTTAACAGCTATATTGTATTCTTTATTACCTAATGCAATTTCTTCTCTAATAGCCCTTTGTCATCCACTCCCAAAGCTAAATTTATTTATTAATTGGGCAGTCCCCTTCTTTCAATACAGGCAGTTATCAAATTTGTCTCATATTTACATACATTTATGTAGATAAAGTCATTTAAAATAGATAATTTCAAAGGCATAGCAGGGTGATTAAAAGAAACGGGGGTTATTGAGAATCTAGTCAGCCGTGGGCAAAGTACGGCCCGCGGGCCCGATCCAGCCCGTTTGAAATGAATAAAACTAAAAAAAAAAAAAGACCGTACCCTTTTATGTAATGATGTTTACTTTGAATTTATATTAGTTCACACAAACACTCCATCCATCCACCGGTCCAGTTTAAGAACCCATTGTGGCCCTCGAGTCAAAAAGTTTGCCCACCCCTGTTAGAAAATAGAATTATGTCATGATAGATTTTAGAGGCAAAAAAAAAAAAAAATCCCAAATATAGGTTGGCCACTAGGATCAAAGAGACGTGGATTTGAAGTTTTCTTTGATACTTACTGGATCCACAAACATGGGTAAGTTGTTTAGCATCACTGAACTTCATTTACCTCCTTTGTAAAGTGGGGAAATTAACATGTACCTCAGAAGATCATTATTAGGATGAATTACAGGATTAATATAAATACAAAGAGTATGTGGCATAGAGTAGGCACAATAACTATGTTTCCTTTCTTCTCTATATTGTATTGTTTAAATTAATATTGGAAGAATGTAAGTATGACCCGACTTCCATCTTCTTCACCTAATCTTGTGAATGGATGCTTTAAGATGAAAATGCCTATCTTGGCATTTGTCAATTTGTTTTTCTTTTGGACTATTACATAGTTTCTATCTTCCTGTTGGGTCTCATTCTCTTTCACTGCTAGGCTCCCAATGATTTTATAAGAAGCGTTTTAAGTGATCAAGGCCACCCACTGTTTTTAATCAGAGCCGCAGAACTGCATGTAGCTGAAAAAGCATTAGATGGGTCTCTACATGACAAGGCTGAATGCTAATTGGATTTGGGGATTAGAATGGAGTGAATAAGCCACAGTACTTCCTCATTTCTCATATTTGGTGACTGTTAAGACATTTTGCTGTGGGAAGGCAAAGCAAATGATAGGTCTGAAGCAAGGTAAATGACAGTACAACTATCAGCCAGGATTCTGTCAAGGCTTCCTGCCTTTGTAATCAAACCTATTCCTTCTTGGAACAGTAATAACAACCCCACCCACCTAGCTGGCTATTTTAAGTAATGCAGTATTGAAAACTGTCAGAATATTCTTTAGACAGTTCCATCTGGCAAACTGCCCTCTGATCTGTGATTCATTTTACTGTCCATTTTTTATTGCTTTGGAACATTTGGCAAAGGAATTGCCAATAAGAAGACAGATGTGCTCATATTTCATTTCTGATGGTAACAATTAGATGTTTTATGTTAAAGCTGAAAATAACTTCTGGTGAACCTTTTAGAAAAGCACATCAAAGGCTTAATTTTCAAGATGCAACAAATAGTTTTTCTATTTATTTCCAATATATTTATGAATATTAGCAAAACAACACTGAATATGCTTCCTTAACTGTACTTCCGTTGTCTCTCTTCAGGACTGGTTTGCACTTATTCGACCCCACAGTGTCATCCTGTCTCCCTCTTATTCTCATAACCACACTAGTAAAGGTATTGTTTTAAAACACACTGTTGGATTTATTTTACTTATATTAATGCCTACCCTACTGAGGTGTAAAGTTTTAAAAAGCATACATTAGCACAGCAAAGCATAGCATAGCATAGCATAGTATAGCGTAGCATAGCATAGCATAGCATAGCATAGCATAGCATAGCAGTATAAGGACTATAGCAAGAGATATACAAAAATCCTCTAGATTAGTCAGCCCAATTGCTACTTTACTGCCTTTACTAATTTTCCCATGAGGCTTTGGGAAAAATGGGTTCTCGGTCTCATTAAGTTAAAATCACAAGGATAGGATAAGCTACATAGAAGAACACATATGGTAATTAAATGAGATAATGTATGAAGTCACCTGCAAAGTGCTTTAAACACATAGCAAAGCATTATTTTTAATGTTTTAAAATTTTTAATTTTCATCATACCAAAGAGCCCGTTAGCCTATTTTAAGTCAATTCATTCCTATCTAACCAGCAGCTGGCAACCACTGTTGGATTTTGTTATTATATAATGTTTTATGTCTTCAAGAATGACATAAAAATGAAATGAATAAGTGATTTTTTTTAAAAAAAATTTGTGTGACTATTTTCTATTTTCAAGCTCCTTTTACTTAGCATTCTGCTTTTGAATGCATCATTGTTGCATGTATCAGTAGTTTGAATTTCTAGACTGTGCAATAGAGGAAGAAAATGAAATAAAAAGCATAGATATCAGAAATGTCACTATTTGCAGATAACGTAATTGTCTATATTAAAAATCCCCAGGAATCTACAAAAATAAAAACCCTCTTTGAATTATGAATGGAGTATATAATGTTGTCAGGATATATAAATAAGCATCTCAATGTCAATTATATTTCTATCCATTAGCAGTGAGCACATGGAAACTGAAATTCAAAACAGTATCACAATATGGGATTAACTTCCTTTCATTCCACGGCCCTTATTTACATCTAAGTTGTTCATATGCCCAGCTATAACATTATTGATAGAAGCAGAATCTCCATTGCAGAGTAAAAATGTACAAGTTAAAGGTATAGTCAAGAAAAGTTAGAAAAAGGATAGTGAAGTGAATGTAGTTAAACAATATTCCCATCTCCATAGAGAACAGATAACCAACACTCTAAAATCAAAGGATCAGTAAATAAAGTTTTTAATGAAAAATTTAGTTCTAAAATGTCAATCAGAAGAACTAAAACTAGCAATATAACCAGTATAACTTTTAATACCTGTGTATGTTGGTGGAAGGTATATATGTAACATTTTTTCTTCTATGTCAGGTAATATAAATAGTTATGTTGATGAGAAATAAATGGCTACACACAACAGAACTGGCTAAAATTGTTAATTCTGAGGTTTTTGAAAGGTTTTACTTTTTTAAAATTTTAATTTCCTTTGGTATTGATTGGATATTTTAATAGTTATTTTAACCATATTACTCTTTTTTGTTGTTGTTAGTAATCCTCACCCAAGGATATATATATATAGAAAGTGGAAGGAAGAAAGGAGAGGGGGAGAGAGTATCATTTCTGTGAGAGACATCCATGGTTGCCTCATGCACCCACCTGTATGTGCTAGGAATCAAACCCAAGACCCTTTGGTGCGCATGCCAATGCTCTGACCACTGATTCACACACACCATCCAGGGCTAACCATATTACTCATAAATGATGATTATAATTGCATTACTTTCATAATTAAAAAATAAATAATGTTAACAGAGTGCAGCTATTTCTCTTAAAGATGACAAATCTTTTAAAATTTCCCTTTGTTAATTTAAGCACCTGGAATAAATACAAAACCACATTTTCTTCTTTCTAGTAAGTAACTTTTATTTAAAAGTTACAAAGATGAACTCACATATACATTTTAAGTGCAGAGTCATCTGTATATGAATGAATGGTAAAAGTGAGCTCTTTCACCTCTCTTAGCTGAAGGCAAGCAATAAGAAACCACAGCTCTCTTAGTTGACTGAATATTTTGTGCTTGTGAATGTTGTAGGCGACATCAACTTTTTTCTCATTACTTTCTAAACACAACAGGCAACTTGAAGAATGGTTCCATCTGCCAAAAGTTATAGAGTTATTAATACTGGAAATGGATTCTTTATTTTTATACAATGCAATGAAATGTAATTAGTAAGCAGCTAGCATACATTTAAAAATAGATTGTAATATGATCTTCGTATGACATAAAAATGTCAATTTTATGCCAAGTATTTTATGCTAGGTGCTACAGAAAACAACTAAGAAAAGAAGTCATGGTTATTAGCTTAATGGAGCTTGCAGGATAGCATAAATAGAAAGTTTTACAACTGGAAAAGGCTGAGAAATTGACCAAGTTATTATCTGTATCTACAGATAAGCATCCAAGGAACACCTTTGCCCTCTGAATCCTGTGCTCTTTACATTTCAGAGCACATTTCTACTTCAGTCACTTTGTCTTGATAATCTTTAAGAGCATGGTGTTCAGTAATTATTACAGTGCTAGAAAGACAGAATTTACAAGTAATACCTATCCTACTAATTTCTTCATAGGGATATAAAATCTGGATTAGTGTGGTATTTTACTTTGGCATATGATTATTGTGGCTAGACTGTAAGTTGATTTACATTACATTTGAATTAAGTTCAGATTATATACACAATAATAGACACTTCCCACTTACAGGCTGTTATGACAAACTAAATTAGTTCAAAATTGCTGAAGAAAAATTTAGCATGATGCATAAAAACCTTTAAAAAGTATAAAATTTTGAACCCATTTATGCTGCCTTTAGGAGTTTATCCTAATAACAGAATCAAATAGGTTCCA